>NW_027254351.1:0-300000 GCF_044704955.1 Pristiophorus japonicus | reverse complement strand
CAGGAGGTGGCCATTCAGTCCCTCGGGCCTGTTACACAAGAACAGGAGGAGGCCATTTAGCCCCTCGAACCTATGAGACAGGAATAGGAGGAGGCCATTCAGCCTCTCGAGCCTGTTACATCGGGACAGGAGTAGGCCATTCAGTCCCTCGAGTCTGTTACACAGGAACAGGAGGAGGCCATTCAGCCCCTTGAGCCTGTTACATAGGAACAGGAGGAGGCCATTCAGCCCCTTGAGCCTGTTACATAGGAACAGGAGGAGGCCATTCAGCCCCTTGAGCCTGTTACACAGGAACAGGAGGAGGCCATTCAGCCCCTCGAGTCTGTTACGTAGGAACAGCAGGAGGCCATTCAGCCCCTCGTGCCTGTTAGACAGGAACGGGAGGCCATTCAGCCCCTCGAGGATGTTACACAGGAACAGGAGGAGGCCATTCAGCCCCTCGAGCCTGTTAGACAGGAACAGGAGGAGGCCATTCAGCCCCTTGAGCCTGTTACATAGGAACAGGAGGAGGCCATTCAGCCCCTTGAGCCTGTTACATCGGAACAGCAGGAGGCCATTCAGTCTCTCGAGCCTGTTACTTAGGAACAGGATGAGCCCATTCAGCCCCTTGAGCCAGTTGCATAGGAACAGGAGGCTGCAATTCAGCCCCTCGAGCCTGTTACACAGGAACAGGAGGAGGCAATTCAGCCCCTCGAGATTGTTACACAGGAACAGGAGGAGGCCATTCTGCCCCTTGAGCCTGTTACATAGGAACAGGAGGAGGCCATTCAGCCCCTCCGGCCTGTAACACAGGAACAAGAGGAGGCCATTGATCCCATCGAGCCTGTTACACAGGAACAGGAGGACGCCATTCAGTCCCTCAAGCCTGTTACACAGGAACAGGAGGAGGCCATTCAGCCTCTCGAGCCCCTTACGTAAGAACAGGAGGAGGCCATTCAGTCCCTCGAGCCTGTTACACAGGAACAGAAGGAAGCCATTCAGCCCCTTGAGCCGGTTACGTAGGAACAGGAGGAGGCCATTCAGCCCCTCGAGCCTGTTACACAGAAGCAGGAAGTGGCCATTGATCCCCTCGGGCCTGTTACACAGGAACAGGAGGAGGCCATTCAGCCCCTCGCGCCTGTTACACAGGAACAGCAGGAGGCCATTCAGCCCCTCGGGCCTGTTACACAGGAACAGGAGGAGGCCATTCAGCCCCTCGAGCCTGTTATACAGAAGCAGGAAGTGGCCATTGATCCCCTCGGGCCTGTTACACAGGAAAAAGAGGAGGCCATTTAGCCCCTCGAGCCTGTTATACAGAAGCAGGAGGTGGCCATTCAGTCCCTCGGGCCTGTTACACAAGAACAGGAGGAGGCCATTTAGCCCCTCGAACCTATGAGACAGGAATAGGAGGAGGCCATTCAGCCTCTCGAGCCTGTTACATCGGGACAGGAGTAGGCCATTCAGTCCCTCGAGTCTGTTACACAGGAACAGGAGGAGGCCATTCAGCCCCTTGAGCCTGTTACATAGGAACAGGAGGAGGCCATTCAGCCCCTTGAGCCTGTTACATAGGAACAGGAGGAGGCCATTCAGCCCCTTGAGCCTGTTACACAGGAACAGGAGGAGGCCATTCAGCCCCTCGAGACTGTTACGTAGGAACAGCAGGAGGCCATTCAGCCCCTCGTGCCTGTTAGACAGGAACGGGAGGCCATTCAGCCCCTCGAGGATGTTACACAGGAACAGGAGGAGGCCATTCAGCCCCTCGAGCCTGTTAGACAGGAACAGGAGGAGGCCATTCAGCCCCTTGAGCCTGTTACATAGGAACAGGAGGAGGCCATTCAGCCCCTTGAGCCTGTTACATCGGAACAGCAGGAGGCCATTCAGTCTCTCGAGCCTGTTACTTAGGAACAGGATGAGCCCATTCAGCCCCTTGAGCCAGTTGCATAGGAACAGGAGGCTGCAATTCAGCCCCTCGAGCCTGTTACACAGGAACAGGAGGAGGCAATTCAGCCCCTCGAGATTGTTACACAGGAACAGGAGGAGGCCATTCTGCCCCTTGAGCCTGTTACATAGGAACAGGAGGAGGCCATTCAGCCCCTCCGGCCTGTAACACAGGAACAAGAGGAGGCCATTGATCCCATCGAGCCTGTTACACAGGAACAGGAGGAGGCCATTCAGCCCCTCGAGATTGTTACACAGGAACAGGAGGAGGCCATTCAGCCCCTCCAGCCTGTAACACAGGAACAGTAGGAGGCCATTCAGCCCCTCGAGCCTGTTATACAGGCCATTCAGTCCCTCGGGCCTGTTTCACAGGAACAGGAGGAGGCCATTCAGCCCCTCGAGCCTGTTGCACAGGAACAGGAGGAGGCCATTCAGCCTCTCGAGCCTATTACATCGGGACAGGAGTAGGCCATTCAGTCCCTCGAGTCTGTTACACAGGAACAGGAGGAGGCCATTCAGCCCCTTGAGCCTGTTGCATAGGAACAGGAGGAGGCCATTCAGCCCCTTGAGCCTGTTACATAGGAACAGGAGGAGGCCATTCAGCCCCTCGAGTCTGTTACACAGGAACAGGAGGAGGCCATTCAGCCCCTCGGGCCTCTTACATAGGAACAGGAGGAGGCCATTCAGCCCCTCGGGCCGGTTATACAGGAACAGGAGGAGGCCATTCAGCCCCTCGAGCCTGTTACATAGGAACTGGAGGAGGCCATTCAGCCCCTCGAGGCTGTTACACAGGAACAGGAGGAGGCCATTCAGCCCCTTGAGATTGTGACATAGGAACAGCAGGAGGCCATTCAGTCTCTCGAGCCTGTTACAGAGGAACAGGAGGAGGCCATTCAGCCCCTCGAGCCTGTTACATAGGAACAGGAGGAGGCCATTCAGCCCCTCGAGTCTATTACATAGGAACAGGAGGAGGCCATTCAGCCCCTCGGGCCTGTTACACAGGAACAGGAGGAGGCCATTGATCCCCTCGAGCCTGTTACACAGGAACAGGATGAGGCCATTCAGCCCTTCGAGCCTATTACATAGGAACAGCAGGAGGCCATTCAGTCTCTCGAGCCTGTTACAGAGGAACAGGAGGAGGCCATTCAGCCCCTCGGTCCTGTTACACAGGAACAGCAGGAGGCCATTCAGCCCCTCGAGCCTGTTACTCAGGAACAGGAGGAGGCCATTCAGACCCTCGGGCCTGTTACACGGGAACAGGAGGAGGCCATTCAGCCCCTCGAGCCTGTTACACAGGAACAGGAGGAGGCCATTGATCCCCTCGAGCCTGTTACACAGGAACAGGAGGAGGCCATTCAGCCCCTCGGGCCTGTCACATAGCAACAGGAGGAGGCCCTTCAGACTCTCGGGCCTGTTACACAGGAACAGGAGGGGCCATTCAGCCCCTCGAGCCTGTTACACAGGAACAGCAGGAGGCCATTCAGCCCCTCGGGCCTGTTAGACAGGAACAGGAGGAGGCCATTCAGCCCCTCGAGCCTGTTGTACAGAAGCAGGAAGTGGCCATTCAGCCCCTTGAGCCTGTTACATCGGAACAGCAGGAGGCCATTCAGTCTCTCGAGCCTGTTACTTAGGAACAGCAGGAGGCCATTCAGTCTCTCGAGCCTGTTACTTCGGAACAGGATGAGCCCATTCAGCCCCTTGAGCCAGTTGCATAGGAACAGGAGGCTGCAATTCAGCCCCTCGAGCCTGTTACACAGGAACAGGAGGCTGCAACTCAGCCCCTCAAGCCTGTTACACAGGAACAGGAGGAGGCCATTCAGCCCCTCGAGATTGTTACACAGGAACAGGAGGAGGCCATTCTGCCCCTTGAGCCTGTTACATAGGAACAGGAGGAGGCCATTCAGCCCCTCGAGCCTGTTACACAGGAACAGGAGGAGGCCATTCAGCCCCTCGAGCCTGTTACACAGAAGCAGGAAGTGGCCATTGATCCCCTCGGGCCTGTTACACAGGAACAGGAGGAGGCCATTCAGCCCCTCGCGCCTGTTACACAGGAACAGCAGGAGGCCATTCAGCCCCTCGGGCCTGTTACACAGGAACAGGAGGAGGCCATTCAGCCCCTCGAGCCTGTTATACAGAAGCAGGAAGTGGCCATTGATCCCCTCGGGCCTGTTACACAGGAAAAAGAGGAGGCCATTTAGCCCCTCGAGCCTGTTATACAGAAGCAGGAGGTGGCCATTCAGTCCCTCGGGCCTGTTACACAAGAACAGGAGGAGGCCATTTAGCCCCTCGAACCTATGAGACAGGAATAGGAGGAGGCCATTCAGCCTCTCGAGCCTGTTACATCGGGACAGGAGTAGGCCATTCAGTCCCTCGAGTCTGTTACACAGGAACAGGAGGAGGCCATTCAGCCCCTTGAGCCTGTTACATAGGAACAGGAGGAGGCCATTCAGCCCCTTGAGCCTGTTACATAGGAACAGGAGGAGGCCATTCAGCCCCTTGAGCCTGTTACACAGGAACAGGAGGAGGCCATTCAGCCCCTCGAGTCTGTTACGTAGGAACAGCAGGAGGCCATTCAGCCCCTCGTGCCTGTTAGACAGGAACGGGAGGCCATTCAGCCCCTCGAGGATGTTACACAGGAACAGGAGGAGGCCATTCAGCCCCTCGAGCCTGTTAGACAGGAACAGGAGGAGGCCATTCAGCCCCTTGAGCCTGTTACATAGGAACAGGAGGAGGCCATTCAGCCCCTTGAGCCTGTTACATCGGAACAGCAGGAGGCCATTCAGTCTCTCGAGCCTGTTACTTAGGAACAGGATGAGCCCATTCAGCCCCTTGAGCCAGTTGCATAGGAACAGGAGGCTGCAATTCAGCCCCTCGAGCCTGTTACACAGGAACAGGAGGAGGCAATTCAGCCCCTCGAGATTGTTACACAGGAACAGGAGGAGGCCATTCTGCCCCTTGAGCCTGTTACATAGGAACAGGAGGAGGCCATTCAGCCCCTCCGGCCTGTAACACAGGAACAAGAGGAGGCCATTGATCCCATCGAGCCTGTTACACAGGAACAGGAGGACGCCATTCAGTCCCTCAAGCCTGTTACACAGGAACAGGAGGAGGCCATTCAGCCTCTCGAGCCCCTTACGTAAGAACAGGAGGAGGCCATTCAGTCCCTCGAGCCTGTTACACAGGAACAGGAGGAAGCCATTCAGCCCCTTGAGCCGGTTACGTAGGAACAGAAGGAGGCCATTCAGCCCCTCGAGCCTGTTTCACAGGAACAGAAGGAGGCCATTCAGCCCCTCGAGCCTGTTACACAGGAACAGGAGGAGGCCATTCAGCCCCTCGGGCCTGTTACATACGAACAGGAGGAGGCCATTCAGCGCCTCGAGCCTGTTACATAGGAACAGGAGGAGGCCATACAGCCCCTCGAGCCTGTTACACAGGAACAGGAGGAGGCCAATTCAGCCCCTCGAGCCTGTTACACAGGAACAGGAGGAGGCCATACAGCCCCTCGAGCCTGTTACACAGGAACAGGAGGAGGCCATTCAGCCCCTCGAGCCTGTTACACAGGAACAGGAGGAGGCCATACAGCCCCTCGAGCCTGTTACACAGGAACAGGAGGAGGCCAATTCAGCCCCTCGAGCCTGTTACACAGGAACAGGAGGAGGCCATTCAGTCCCTCGAGTCTGTTACACAGGAACAGGAGGAGGCCATTCAGCCCCTCGAACCTGTTACACAGGAACAGGAGGAGGCCATTCAGCCCCTCTAGCCTGTTACTTAGGAACAGGAAGAGGCCATTCAGTCCCTCGAGTCTGTTACACAGGAACAGGTGGAGGCCATTGATCCCCTCGAGCCTGTTACACAGGAACAGGAGGAGGCCATTCAGCCCCTCGAGATTGTTACACAGGAACAGGAGGAGGCCATTCAGCCCCTCCAGCCTGTAACACAGGAACAGGAGGAGGCCATTGATCCACTCGAGCCTGTTACACAGGAACAGTAGGAGGCCATTCAGCCCCTCGAGCCTGTTATACAGGCCATTCAGTCCCTCGGGCCTGTTTCACAGGAACAGGAGGAGGCCATTCAGCCCCTCGAGCCTGTTGCACAGGAACAGGAGGAGGCCATTCAGCCTCTCGAGCCTATTACATCGGGACAGGAGTAGGCCATTCAGTCCCTCGAGTCTGTTACACAGGAACAGGAGGAGGCCATTCAGCCCCTTGAGCCTGTTGCATAGGAACAGGAGGAGGCCATTCAGCCCCTTGAGCCTGTTACATAGGAACAGGAGGAGGCCATTCAGCCCCTCGAGTCTGTTACACAGGAACAGGAGGAGGCCATTCAGCCCCTCGGGCCTCTTACATAGGAACAGGAGGAGGCCATTCAGCCCCTCGGGCCGGTTATACAGGAACAGGAGGAGGCCATTCAGCCCCTCGAGCCTGTTGCACAGGAACAGGAGGAGGCCATTCAGCCCCTCGAGCCTGTTACACAGGAACAGGAGGAGGCCATTCAGCCCCTCGAGCCTGTTGCACAGGAACAGGAGGAGGCCATTCAGCCCCTCGAGCCTGTTAGACAGGAACAGGAGGAGGCCATTCAGCCCCTCAAGCCTGTTACACAGGAACAGGAGGAGGCCATTCAGCCTCTCGAGCAACTTACGTAAGAACAGGAGGAGGCCATTCAGTCCCTCGAGCCTGTTACATAGGAACAGGAGGAAGCCATTCAGCCCCTTGAGCCGGTTACACAGGAACAGGAGGAGGCCATACAGCCCCTCGAGCCTGTTACACAGGAACAGGAGGAGGCCAATTCAGCCCCTCGAGCCTGTTACACAGGAACAGGAGGAGGCCATTCAGTCCCTCGAGTCTGTTACACAGGAACAGGAGGAGGCCATTCAGCCCCTCGAGTCTGTTATACAGGAACAGGAGGAGGCCATTCAGCCCCTCGAACCTGTTTCACAGGAACAGGAGGAGGCCATTCAGTCCCTCGAGCCTGTTGCACAGGAACAGGAGGAGGCCATTCAGCCCCTCGAGCCTGTTACACAGCAACAGGAGGAGGCCATTCAGCCCCTCGGGCCTCTTACATAGGAACAGGAGGAGGCCATTCAGCCCCTCGGGCCTGTTACACAGGAACAGGAGGAGGCCATTCAGCCCCTCGAGCCTGTTGCACAGGAACAGGAGGAGGCCATTCAGCCCCTCGATCCTGTTACACAGGAAGAGGAGGAGGCCATTCAGCCCCTCGGGCCTGTTACACAGGAACAGGAGGAGGCCAATTCAGCCCCTCGAGCCTGTTACACATGAGCAGGAGGAGGCCATTCAGTCCCTCGAGTCTGTTACACAGGAACAGGAGGAGGCCATTCAGCCCCTCGAGTCTGTTACACAGGAACAGGAGGAGGCCATTCAGCCCCTCTAGCCTGTTACTGAGGAACAGGAGGAGGCCATTCAGTCCCCCGAGTCTGTTACACAGGAACAGGTGGAGGCCATTGATCCCCTCGAGCCTGTTACACAGGAACAGGAGGAGGCCATTCAGCCCCTCGAGATTGTTACACAGGAACAGGAGGAGGCCATTCAGCCCCTCCAGCCTGTAACACAGGAACAGGAGGAGGCCATTGATCCACTCGAGCCTGTTACACAGGAACAGTAGGAGGCCATTCAGCCCCTCGAGCCTGTTATACAGGCCATTCAGTCCCTCGAGCCTGTTTCACAGGAACAGGAGGAGGCCATTCAGCCCCTCGAGCCTGTTGCACAGGAACAGGAGGAGGCCATTCAGCCTCTCGAGCCTGTTACATCGGGACAGGAGTAGGCCATTCAGTCCCTCGAGTCTGTTACACAGGAACAGGAGGAGGCCATTCAGCCCCTTGAGCCTGTTGCATAGGAACAGGAGGAGGCCATTCAGCCCCTTGAGCCTGTTACATAGGAACAGGAGGAGGCCATTCAGCCTCTCGAGCCTGTTACACAGGAACAGGAGGAGGCCAATTCAGCCCCTCGAGCCTGTTACACAGGAACAGGAGGAGGCCATTCAGTCCCTCGAGTCTGTTACACAGGAACAGGAGGAGGCCATTCAGCCCCTCGAGTCTGTTACACAGGAACAGGAGGAGGCCATTCAGCCCCTCGGGCCTCTTACATAGGAACAGGAGGAGGCCATTCAGCCCCTCGGGCCGGTTATACAGGAACAGGAGGAGGCCATCCAGCCCCTCGAGCCTGTTGCACAGGAACAGGAGGAGGCCATTCAGCCCCTCGAGCCTGTTACACAGGAACAGGAGGAGGCCATTCAGCCCCTCGGGCCTGTTACACAGGAACAGGAGGAGGCCAATTCAGCCCCTCGAGCCTGTTACACATGAACAGGAGGAGGCCATTCAGTCCCTCGAGTCTGTTACACAGGAACAGGAGGAGGCCATTCAGCCCCTCGAACCTGTTGCACAGGAACAGGAGGAGGCCATTCAGCCCCTCTAGCCTGTTACTTAGGAACAGGAGGAGGCCATTCAGTCCCTCGAGTCTGTTACACAGGAACAGGTGGAGGCCATTGATCCCCTCGAGCCTGTTACACAGGAACAGGAGGAGGCCATTCAGCCCCTCGAGATTGTTACACAGGAACAGGAGGAGGCCATTCAGCCCCTCCAGCCTGTAACACAGGAACAGGAGGAGGCCATTGATCCACTCGAGCCTGTTACACAGGAACAGTAGGAGGCCATTCAGCCCCTCGAGCCTGTTATACAGGCCATTCAGTCCCTCGGGCCTGTTTCACAGGAACAGGAGGAGGCCATTCAGCCTCTCGAGCCCCTTACGTAAGAACAGGAGGAGGCCATTCAGTCCCTCGAGCCTGTTACACAGGAACAGGAGGAAGCCATTCAGCCCCTTGAGCCGGTTACGTAGGAACAGAAGGAGGCCATTCAGCCCCTCGAGCCTGTTTCACAGGAACAGAAGGAGGCCATTCAGCCCCTCGAGCCTGTTACACAGGAACAGGAGGAGGCCATTCAGCCCCTCGGGCCTGTTACATACGAACAGGAGGAGGCCATTCAGCGCCTCGAGCCTGTTACATAGGAACAGGAGGAGGCCATACAGCCCCTCGAGCCTGTTACACAGGAACAGGAGGAGGCCAATTCAGCCCCTCGAGCCTGTTACACAGGAACAGGAGGAGGCCATACAGCCCCTCGAGCCTGTTACACAGGAACAGGAGGAGGCCATTCAGCCCCTCGAGCCTGTTACACAGGAACAGGAGGAGGCCATACAGCCCCTCGAGCCTGTTACACAGGAACAGGAGGAGGCCAATTCAGCCCCTCGAGCCTGTTACACAGGAACAGGAGGAGGCCATTCAGTCCCTCGAGTCTGTTACACAGGAACAGGAGGAGGCCATTCAGCCCCTCGAACCTGTTACACAGGAACAGGAGGAGGCCATTCAGCCCCTCTAGCCTGTTACTTAGGAACAGGAAGAGGCCATTCAGTCCCTCGAGTCTGTTACACAGGAACAGGTGGAGGCCATTGATCCCCTCGAGCCTGTTACACAGGAACAGGAGGAGGCCATTCAGCCCCTCGAGATTGTTACACAGGAACAGGAGGAGGCCATTCAGCCCCTCCAGCCTGTAACACAGGAACAGGAGGAGGCCATTGATCCACTCGAGCCTGTTACACAGGAACAGTAGGAGGCCATTCAGCCCCTCGAGCCTGTTATACAGGCCATTCAGTCCCTCGGGCCTGTTTCACAGGAACAGGAGGAGGCCATTCAGCCCCTCGAGCCTGTTGCACAGGAACAGGAGGAGGCCATTCAGCCTCTCGAGCCTATTACATCGGGACAGGAGTAGGCCATTCAGTCCCTCGAGTCTGTTACACAGGAACAGGAGGAGGCCATTCAGCCCCTTGAGCCTGTTGCATAGGAACAGGAGGAGGCCATTCAGCCCCTTGAGCCTGTTACATAGGAACAGGAGGAGGCCATTCAGCCCCTCGAGTCTGTTACACAGGAACAGGAGGAGGCCATTCAGCCCCTCGGGCCTCTTACATAGGAACAGGAGGAGGCCATTCAGCCCCTCGGGCCGGTTATACAGGAACAGGAGGAGGCCATTCAGCCCCTCGAGCCTGTTGCACAGGAACAGGAGGAGGCCATTCAGCCCCTCGAGCCTGTTACACAGGAACAGGAGGAGGCCATTCAGCCCCTCGAGCCTGTTGCACAGGAACAGGAGGAGGCCATTCAGCCCCTCGAGCCTGTTAGACAGGAACAGGAGGAGGCCATTCAGCCCCTCAAGCCTGTTACACAGGAACAGGAGGAGGCCATTCAGCCTCTCGAGCAACTTACGTAAGAACAGGAGGAGGCCATTCAGTCCCTCGAGCCTGTTACATAGGAACAGGAGGAAGCCATTCAGCCCCTTGAGCCGGTTACACAGGAACAGGAGGAGGCCATACAGCCCCTCGAGCCTGTTACACAGGAACAGGAGGAGGCCAATTCAGCCCCTCGAGCCTGTTACACAGGAACAGGAGGAGGCCATTCAGTCCCTCGAGTCTGTTACACAGGAACAGGAGGAGGCCATTCAGCCCCTCGAGTCTGTTATACAGGAACAGGAGGAGGCCATTCAGCCCCTCGAACCTGTTTCACAGGAACAGGAGGAGGCCATTCAGTCCCTCGAGCCTGTTGCACAGGAACAGGAGGAGGCCATTCAGCCCCTCGAGCCTGTTACACAGCAACAGGAGGAGGCCATTCAGCCCCTCGGGCCTCTTACATAGGAACAGGAGGAGGCCATTCAGCCCCTCGGGCCTGTTACACAGGAACAGGAGGAGGCCATTCAGCCCCTCGAGCCTGTTGCACAGGAACAGGAGGAGGCCATTCAGCCCCTCGATCCTGTTACACAGGAAGAGGAGGAGGCCATTCAGCCCCTCGGGCCTGTTACACAGGAACAGGAGGAGGCCAATTCAGCCCCTCGAGCCTGTTACACATGAGCAGGAGGAGGCCATTCAGTCCCTCGAGTCTGTTACACAGGAACAGGAGGAGGCCATTCAGCCCCTCGAGTCTGTTACACAGGAACAGGAGGAGGCCATTCAGCCCCTCTAGCCTGTTACTGAGGAACAGGAGGAGGCCATTCAGTCCCCCGAGTCTGTTACACAGGAACAGGTGGAGGCCATTGATCCCCTCGAGCCTGTTACACAGGAACAGGAGGAGGCCATTCAGCCCCTCGAGATTGTTACACAGGAACAGGAGGAGGCCATTCAGCCCCTCCAGCCTGTAACACAGGAACAGGAGGAGGCCATTGATCCACTCGAGCCTGTTACACAGGAACAGTAGGAGGCCATTCAGCCCCTCGAGCCTGTTATACAGGCCATTCAGTCCCTCGAGCCTGTTTCACAGGAACAGGAGGAGGCCATTCAGCCCCTCGAGCCTGTTGCACAGGAACAGGAGGAGGCCATTCAGCCTCTCGAGCCTGTTACATCGGGACAGGAGTAGGCCATTCAGTCCCTCGAGTCTGTTACACAGGAACAGGAGGAGGCCATTCAGCCCCTTGAGCCTGTTGCATAGGAACAGGAGGAGGCCATTCAGCCCCTTGAGCCTGTTACATAGGAACAGGAGGAGGCCATTCAGCCTCTCGAGCCTGTTACACAGGAACAGGAGGAGGCCATTCAGCCCCTCGAGCCTGTTACACAGGAACAGGAGGAGGCCATTCAGCCCCTCGGGCCTGTTACACAGGAACAGGAGGAGGCCAATTCAGCCCCTCGAGCCTGTTACACATGAACAGGAGGAGGCCATTCAGTCCCTCGAGTCTGTTACACAGGAACAGGAGGAGGCCATTCAGCCCCTCGAACCTGTTGCACAGGAACAGGAGGAGGCCATTCAGCCCCTCTAGCCTGTTACTTAGGAACAGGAGGAGGCCATTCAGTCCCTCGAGTCTGTTACACAGGAACAGGTGGAGGCCATTGATCCCCTCGAGCCTGTTACACAGGAACAGGAGGAGGCCATTCAGCCCCTCGAGATTGTTACACAGGAACAGGAGGAGGCCATTCAGCCCCTCCAGCCTGTAACACAGGAACAGGAGGAGGCCATTGATCCACTCGAGCCTGTTACACAGGAACAGTAGGAGGCCATTCAGCCCCTCGAGCCTGTTATACAGGCCATTCAGTCCCTCGGGCCTGTTTCACAGGAACAGGAGGAGGCCATTCAGCCTCTCGAGCCCCTTACGTAAGAACAGGAGGAGGCCATTCAGTCCCTCGAGCCTGTTACACAGGAACAGGAGGAAGCCATTCAGCCCCTTGAGCCGGTTACGTAGGAACAGAAGGAGGCCATTCAGCCCCTCGAGCCTGTTTCACAGGAACAGAAGGAGGCCATTCAGCCCCTCGAGCCTGTTACACAGAAACAGGAGGAGGCCATTCAGCCCCTCGGGCCTGTTACATACGAACAGGAGGAGGCCATTCAGCGCCTCGAGCCTGTTACATAGGAACAGGAGGAGGCCATACAGCCCCTCGAGCCTGTTACACAGGAACAGGAGGAGGCCAATTCAGCCCCTCGAGCCTGTTACACAGGAACAGGAGGAGGCCATACAGCCCCTCGAGCCTGTTACACAGGAACAGGAGGAGGCCATTCAGCCCCTCGAGCCTGTTACACAGGAACAGGAGGAGGCCATACAGCCCCTCGAGCCTGTTACACAGGAACAGGAGGAGGCCAATTCAGCCCCTCGAGCCTGTTACACAGGAACAGGAGGAGGCCATTCAGTCCCTCGAGTCTGTTACACAGGAACAGGAGGAGGCCATTCAGCCCCTCGAACCTGTTACACAGGAACAGGAGGAGGCCATTCAGCCCCTCTAGCCTGTTACTTAGGAACAGGAAGAGGCCATTCAGTCCCTCGAGTCTGTTACACAGGAACAGGTGGAGGCCATTGATCCCCTCGAGCCTGTTACACAGGAACAGGAGGAGGCCATTCAGCCCCTCGAGATTGTTACACAGGAACAGGAGGAGGCCATTCAGCCCCTCCAGCCTGTAACACAGGAACAGGAGGAGGCCATTGATCCACTCGAGCCTGTTACACAGGAACAGTAGGAGGCCATTCAGCCCCTCGAGCCTGTTATACAGGCCATTCAGTCCCTCGGGCCTGTTTCACAGGAACAGGAGGAGGCCATTCAGCCCCTCGAGCCTGTTGCACAGGAACAGGAGGAGGCCATTCAGCCTCTCGAGCCTATTACATCGGGACAGGAGTAGGCCATTCAGTCCCTCGAGTCTGTTACACAGGAACAGGAGGAGGCCATTCAGCCCCTTGAGCCTGTTGCATAGGAACAGGAGGAGGCCATTCAGCCCCTTGAGCCTGTTACATAGGAACAGGAGGAGGCCATTCAGCCCCTCGAGTCTGTTACACAGGAACAGGAGGAGGCCATTCAGCCCCTCGGGCCTCTTACATAGGAACAGGAGGAGGCCATTCAGCCCCTCGGGCCGGTTATACAGGAACAGGAGGAGGCCATTCAGCCCCTCGAGCCTGTTGCACAGGAACAGGAGGAGGCCATTCAGCCCCTCGAGCCTGTTACACAGGAACAGGAGGAGGCCATTCAGCCCCTCGAGCCTGTTGCACAGGAACAGGAGGAGGCCATTCAGCCCCTCGAGCCTGTTAGACAGGAACAGGAGGAGGCCATTCAGCCCCTCAAGCCTGTTACACAGGAACAGGAGGAGGCCATTCAGCCTCTCGAGCAACTTACGTAAGAACAGGAGGAGGCCATTCAGTCCCTCGAGCCTGTTACATAGGAACAGGAGGAAGCCATTCAGCCCCTTGAGCCGGTTACACAGGAACAGGAGGAGGCCATACAGCCCCTCGAGCCTGTTACACAGGAACAGGAGGAGGCCAATTCAGCCCCTCGAGCCTGTTACACAGGAACAGGAGGAGGCCATTCAGTCCCTCGAGTCTGTTACACAGGAACAGGAGGAGGCCATTCAGCCCCTCGAGTCTGTTATACAGGAACAGGAGGAGGCCATTCAGCCCCTCGAACCTGTTTCACAGGAACAGGAGGAGGCCATTCAGTCCCTCGAGCCTGTTGCACAGGAACAGGAGGAGGCCATTCAGCCCCTCGAGCCTGTTACACAGCAACAGGAGGAGGCCATTCAGCCCCTCGGGCCTCTTACATAGGAACAGGAGGAGGCCATTCAGCCCCTCGGGCCTGTTACACAGGAACAGGAGGAGGCCATTCAGCCCCTCGAGCCTGTTGCACAGGAACAGGAGGAGGCCATTCAGCCCCTCGATCCTGTTACACAGGAAGAGGAGGAGGCCATTCAGCCCCTCGGGCCTGTTACACAGGAACAGGAGGAGGCCAATTCAGCCCCTCGAGCCTGTTACACATGAGCAGGAGGAGGCCATTCAGTCCCTCGAGTCTGTTACACAGGAACAGGAGGAGGCCATTCAGCCCCTCGAGTCTGTTACACAGGAACAGGAGGAGGCCATTCAGCCCCTCTAGCCTGTTACTGAGGAACAGGAGGAGGCCATTCAGTCCCCCGAGTCTGTTACACAGGAACAGGTGGAGGCCATTGATCCCCTCGAGCCTGTTACACAGGAACAGGAGGAGGCCATTCAGCCCCTCGAGATTGTTACACAGGAACAGGAGGAGGCCATTCAGCCCCTCCAGCCTGTAACACAGGAACAGGAGGAGGCCATTGATCCACTCGAGCCTGTTACACAGGAACAGTAGGAGGCCATTCAGCCCCTCGAGCCTGTTATACAGGCCATTCAGTCCCTCGAGCCTGTTTCACAGGAACAGGAGGAGGCCATTCAGCCCCTCGAGCCTGTTGCACAGGAACAGGAGGAGGCCATTCAGCCTCTCGAGCCTGTTACATCGGGACAGGAGTAGGCCATTCAGTCCCTCGAGTCTGTTACACAGGAACAGGAGGAGGCCATTCAGCCCCTTGAGCCTGTTGCATAGGAACAGGAGGAGGCCATTCAGCCCCTTGAGCCTGTTACATAGGAACAGGAGGAGGCCATTCAGCCTCTCGAGCCTGTTACACAGGAACAGGAGGAGGCCAATTCAGCCCCTCGAGCCTGTTACACAGGAACAGGAGGAGGCCATTCAGTCCCTCGAGTCTGTTACACAGGAACAGGAGGAGGCCATTCAGCCCCTCGAGTCTGTTACACAGGAACAGGAGGAGGCCATTCAGCCCCTCGGGCCTCTTACATAGGAACAGGAGGAGGCCATTCAGCCCCTCGGGCCGGTTATACAGGAACAGGAGGAGGCCATCCAGCCCCTCGAGCCTGTTGCACAGGAACAGGAGGAGGCCATTCAGCCCCTCGAGCCTGTTACACAGGAACAGGAGGAGGCCATTCAGCCCCTCGGGCCTGTTACACAGGAACAGGAGGAGGCCAATTCAGCCCCTCGAGCCTGTTACACATGAACAGGAGGAGGCCATTCAGTCCCTCGAGTCTGTTACACAGGAACAGGAGGAGGCCATTCAGCCCCTCGAACCTGTTGCACAGGAACAGGAGGAGGCCATTCAGCCCCTCTAGCCTGTTACTTAGGAACAGGAGGAGGCCATTCAGTCCCTCGAGTCTGTTACACAGGAACAGGTGGAGGCCATTGATCCCCTCGAGCCTGTTACACAGGAACAGGAGGAGGCCATTCAGCCCCTCGAGATTGTTACACAGGAACAGGAGGAGGCCATTCAGCCCCTCCAGCCTGTAACACAGGAACAGGAGGAGGCCATTGATCCACTCGAGCCTGTTACACAGGAACAGTAGGAGGCCATTCAGCCCCTCGAGCCTGTTATACAGGCCATTCAGTCCCTCGGGCCTGTTTCACAGGAACAGGAGGAGGCCATTCAGCCCCTCGAGCCTGTTGCACAGGAACAGGAGGAGGCCATTCAGCCTCTCGAGCCTGTTACATCGGGACAGGAGTAGGCCATTCAGTCCCTCGAGTCTGTTACACAGGAACAGGAGGAGGCCATTCAGCCCCTTGAGCCTGTTGCATAGGAACAGGAGGAGGCCATTCAGCCCCTTGAGCCTGTTACATAGGAACAGGAGGAGGCCATTCAGCCCCTTGAGCCTGTTACCTAGGAACAGGAGGAGGCCATTCAGCCCCTTGAGCCTGTTACATAGGAACAGGAGGAGGCCATTCAGCCCCTCGAGTCTGTTACGTAGGAACAGTAGGAGGCCATTCAGCCCCTTGAGCCTGTTACATAGGAACAGGAGGAGGCCATTCAGCCCCTCGAGCCTGTTAGACAGGAACAGGAGGAGGCCATTCAGCCCCTCGAGGATGTTACACAGGAAGAGGAGGAGGCCATTCAGCCCCTCGAGCCTGTTAGACAGGAACAGGAGGAGGCCATTCAGCCCCTTGAGCCTGTTACATAGGAACAGGAGGAGGCCATTCAGCCCCTTGAGCCTGTTACATCGGAACAGCAGGAGGCCATTCAGTCTCTCGAGCCTGTTACTTAGGAACAGGATGAGCCCATTCAGCCCTTTGAGCCAGTTGCATAGGAACAGGAGGCTGCAATTCAGCCCCTCGAGCCTGTTACACAGGAACAGGAGGAGGCCATTCAGCCCCTCGAGATTGTTACACAGGAACAGGAGGAGGCCATTCTGCCCCTTGAGCCTGTTACATAGGAACAGGAGGAGGCCATTCAGCCCCTCCGGCCTGTAACACAGGAACAGGAGGAGGCCATTGATCCCCTCGAGCCTGTTACACAGGAACAGGAGGAGGCCATTCAGTCCCTCAAGCCTGTTACACAGGAACAGGAGGAGGCCATTCAGCCTCTCAACCCACTTACGTAAGAACAGGAGGAGGCCATTCAGTCTCTCGAGCCTGTTACACAGGAACAGGAGGAAGCCATTCAGCCCCTTGAGCCGGTTACACAAGAACAGGAGGAGGCCATACAGCCCCTCGAGCCTGTTACACAGGAACAGAAGGAGGCCAATTCAGCCCCTCGAGCCTGTTACACAGGGACAGGAGAAGGCCATTCAGTCCCTCGAGTCTGTTACACAGGAACAGGAGGAGGCCATTCAGCCCCTCGAGTCTGTTACACAGGAACAGGAGGAGGCCATTCAGCCCCTCGAGCCTGTTTCACAGGAACAGGAGGAGGCCATTCAGTCCCTCGAGCCTGATGCACAGGAACAGGAGGAGGCCATTCAGCCCCTCGAGCCTGTTACACAGCAACAGGAGGAGGCCATTCAGCCCCTCGGGCCTCTTACATAGGAACAGGAGGAGGCCATTCAGCCCCTCGGGCCTGTTACACAGGAACAGGAGGAGGCCATTCAGCCCCTCGAGCCTGTTGCACAGGAACAGGAGGAGGCCATTCAGCCCCTCGAGCCTGTTACACAGGAAGAGGAGGAGGCCATTCAGCCCCTCGGGCCTGTTACACAGGAACAGGAGGAGGCCAATTCAGCCCCTCGAGCCTGTTACACATGAGCAGGAGGAGGCCATTCAGTCCCTCGAGTCTGTTACACAGGAACAGGAGGAGGCCATTCAGCCCCTCGAGTCTGTTACACAGGAACAGGAGGAGGCCATTCAGCCCCTCTAGCCTGTTACTGAGGAACAGGAGGAGACCATTCAGTCCCTCGAGTCTGTTACACAGGAACAGGTGGAGGCCATTGATCCACTCGAGCCTGTTACACAGGAACAGGAGGAGGCCATTCAGCCCCTCGAGATTGTTACACAGGAACAGGAGGAGGCCATTCAGCCCCTCCAGCCTGTAACACAGGAACAGGAGGAGGCCATTGATCCACTCGAGCCTGTTACACAGGAACAGTAGGAGGCCATTCAGCCCCTCGAGCCTGTTATACAGGCCATTCAGTCCCTCGAGCCTGTTTCACAGGAACAGGAGGAGGCCATTCAGCCCCTCGAGCCTGTTGCACAGGAACAGGAGGAGGCCATTCAGCCTCTCGAGCCTATTACATCGGGACAGGAGTAGGCCATTCAGTCCCTCGAGTCTGTTACACAGGAACAGGAGGAGGCCATTCAGCCCCTCTAGCCTGTTACTGAGGAACAGGAGGAGGCCATTCAGTCCCTCGGGCCTGTTACACAGGAACAGGAGGAGGCCATTCAGCCTCTCGAGCCTGTTACACAGGAACAGGAGGAGGCCAATTCAGCCCCTCGAGCCTGTTACACAGGAACAGGAGGAGGCCATTCAGTCCCTCGAGTCTGTTACACAGGAACAGGAGGAGGCCATTCAGCCCCTCGAGTCTGTTACACAGGAACAGGAGGAGGCCATTCAGCCCCTCTGGCCTCTTACATAGGAACAGGAGGAGGCCATTAAGCCCCTCGTGCCGGTTATACAGGAACAGGAGGAGGCCATTCAGCCCCTCGAGCCTGTTGCACAGGAACAGGAGGAGGCCATTCAGCCCCTCGAGCCTGTTACACAGGAACAGGAGGAGGCCATTCAGCCCCTCGGGCCTGTTACACAGGAACAGGAGGAGGCCATTCAGCCCCTCGAGCCTGTTACACAGGAACAGGAGGAGGCCATTCAGCCCCTCGAGCCTGTTACACATGAACAGGAGGAGGCCATTCAGTCCCTCGAGTCTGTTACACAGGAACAGGAGGAGGCCATTCAGTCCCTCAAACCTGTTACACAGGAACAGGAGGAGGCCATTCAGCCCCTCTAGCCTGTTACTTAGGAACAGGAGGAGGCCATTCAGTCCCTCGAGTCTGTTACACAGGAACAGGTGGAGGCCATTGATCCCCTCGAGCCTTATACACAGGAACAGGAAGAGGCCATTCAGCCCCTCGAGATTGTTACACAGGAACAGGAGGAGGCCATTCAGCCCCTCCAGCCTGTAACACAGGAACAGGAGGAGGCCATTGATCCACTCGAGCCTGTTACACAGGAACAGTAGGAGGCCATTCAGCCCCTCGAGCCTGTTATACAGGCCATTCAGTCCCTCGGGCCTGTTTCACAGGAACAGGAGGAGGCCATTCAGCCCCTCGAGCCTGTTGCACAGGAACAGGAGGAGGCCATTCAGCCTCTCGAGCCTGTTACACAGGAAAAGGAGGTGGCCATTCAGCCCCTCGAGCCTGTTACACAGGAACAGGAGGAGGCCATTCAGCCCCTCGAGCCTGTTACACAGGAACAGGAGCACGCCATTCAGCCCCTCGAATCTGTTGCACAGGAACAGGAGGTGGCCATTCAGACGCTCGAGGATGTTACACAGGAACAGGAGGTGGCCATTCAGCCCCTCGAATCTGCTGCACAGGAACAGGAGGAGGCCATTCAACCCCTCGAGCCTGTTACGCAGGAACAGGAGGAGGCCATTCAGCCCCTCGAATCTGTTGCACAGGAACAGGAGGTGGCCATTCAGCCTGTCGAGCCTGTTACACAGGAACAGGAGGAAGCCATTCAGCCCCTCGAGCCTGTTGCATAGGAACAGGAGGAGGCCATTCAGCCCCTCGAGCCTGTTGCATAGGAACAGGAGGAGGCCATTCAGCCCCTCAAGCCTGTTACGCAGGAACAGGAGGAGGCCATTCAGCCCCTCGAATCTGTTACACAGGAACAGGAGGAGGCCATTCAGCCCCTCGAGGATGTTACACAGGAACAGGAGGAGGCCATTCAGCCCCTCGAGCCTGTTACACAGCAACAGGAGGAGGTCATTCAGCCCCTCGACCCTGTTACATAGGAACAGGAGGAGGTCATTCAGCCCCTCGAGCCTGTTACACAGGAACAGGAGGAGGCCCATTCAGCCCCTCGAAACTGTTACAGAGGAGCAGGAGGAGGCCATTCAGCCCCTCGAGCCTGTTACATAGGAACAGGAGGAGGTCATTCAGCCCCTCGAGCCTGTTACACAGGAACAGGAGGAGGTCATTCAGCCCCTCGAGCCTGTTGCACAGGAACAGGAGGAGGCCCATTCAGCCCCTCGAGCCTGTTACACAGGAACAGGAGAAGGCTATTCAGCCCCTTGAGCATGTTACACCGGAACAGGAGGAAGTCATTTAGCCCCTCGAACATGTTACACCGGAACAGGAGGAGGTCATTCAGCCCCTCGGGCCTGTTACACAGGAACAGGAGAAGGCTATTCAGCCCCTCGAGCCTGTTACACAGGAACAGGAGGAAGCCATTCAGCCCCTCGGGCCTGTTACACAGGAACAGGAGGAGGCCAATTCAGCCCCTCGAGCCTGTTACACATGAGCAGGAGGAGGCCATTCAGTCCCTCGAGTCTGTTACACAGGAACCGGAGGAGGCCATTCAGCCCCTCGAGTCTGTTACACAGGAACAGGAGGAGGCCATTCAGCCCCTCTAGCCTGTTACTGAGGAACAGGAGGAGGCCATTCAGTCCCTCGAGTCTGTTACACAGGAACAGGTGGAGGCCATTGATCCCCTCGAGCCTGTTACACAGGAACAGGAGGAGGCCATTCAGCCCCTCGAGATTGTTACACAGGAACAGGAGGAGGCCATTCAGCCCCTCCAGCCTGTAACACAGGAACAGGAGGAGGCCATTGATCCACTCGAGCCTGTTACACAGGAACAGTAGGAGGCCATTCAGCCCCTCGAGCCTGTTATACAGGCCATTCAGCCCCTCGAGCCTGTTGCACAGGAACAGGAGGAGGCCATTCAGCCTCTCGAGTCTGTTACACAGGAACAGGAGGAGGCCATTCAGCCCCTCTAGCCTGTTACTGAGGAACAGGAGGAGGCCATTCAGTCCCTCGGGCCTGTTACACAGGAACAGGAGGAGGCCATTCAGCCTCTCGAGCCTGTTACACAGGAACAGGAGGAGGCCATTCAGTCCCTCGAGTCTGTTACACAGGAACAGGAGGAGGCCATTCAGCCCCTCTGGCCTCTTACATAGGAACAGGAGGAGGCCATTCAGCCCCTCGTGCCGGTTATACAGGAACAGGAGGAGGCCATTCAGCCCCTCGAGCCTGTTGCACAGGAACAGGTGGAGGCCATTGATCCCCTCGAGCCTGTTACACAGGAACAGGAGGAGGCCATTCAGCCCCTCGAGATTGTTACACAGGAACAGGAGGAGGCCATTCAGCCCCTCCAGCCTGTAACACAGGAACAGGAGGAGGCCATTGATCCACTCGAGCCTGTTACACAGGAACAGTAGGAGGCCATTCAGCCCCTCGAGCCTGTTATACAGGCCATTCAGTCCCTCGGGCCTGTTTCACAGGAACAGGAGGAGGCCATTCAGCCCCTCGAGCCTGTTGCACAGGAACAGGAGGAGGCCATTCAGCCTCTCGAGCCTGTTACATCGGGACAGGAGTAGGCCATTCAGCCCCTCGGGCCGGTTATACAGGAACAGGAGGAGGCCATTCAGCCCCTTGAGCCTGTTGCATAGGAACAGGAGGAGGCCATTCAGCCCCTTGAGCCTGTTACATAGGAACAGGAGGAGGCCATTCAGCCCCTTGAGCCTGTTACCTAGGAACAGGAGGAGGCCATTCAGCCCCTTGAGCCTGTTACATAGGAACAGGAGGAGGCCATTCAGCCCCTCGAGTCTGTTACGTAGGAACAGTAGGAGGCCATTCAGCCCCTTGAGCCTGTTACATAGGAACAGGAGGAGGCCATTCAGCCCCTCGAGCCTGTTAGACAGGAACAGGAGGAGGCCATTCAGCCCCTCGAGGATGTTACACAGGAAGAGGAGGAGGCCATTCAGCCCCTCGAGCCTGTTAGACAGGAACAGGAGGAGGCCATTCAGCCCCTTGAGCCTGTTACATAGGAACAGGAGGAGGCCATTCAGCCCCTTGAGCCTGTTACATCGGAACAGCAGGAGGCCATTCAGTCTCTCGAGCCTGTTACTTAGGAACAGGATGAGCCCATTCAGCCCTTTGAGCCAGTTGCATAGGAACAGGAGGCTGCAATTCAGCCCCTCGAGCCTGTTACACAGGAACAGGAGGAGGCCATTCAGCCCCTCGAGATTGTTACACAGGAACAGGAGGAGGCCATTCTGCCCCTTGAGCCTGTTACATAGGAACAGGAGGAGGCCATTCAGCCCCTCCGGCCTGTAACACAGGAACAGGAGGAGGCCATTGATCCCCTCGAGCCTGTTACACAGGAACAGGAGGAGGCCATTCAGTCCCTCAAGCCTGTTACACAGGAACAGGAGGAGGCCATTCAGCCTCTCAACCCACTTACGTAAGAACAGGAGGAGGCCATTCAGTCTCTCGAGCCTGTTACACAGGAACAGGAGGAAGCCATTCAGCCCCTTGAGCCGGTTACACAAGAACAGGAGGAGGCCATACAGCCCCTCGAGCCTGTTACACAGGAACAGAAGGAGGCCAATTCAGCCCCTCGAGCCTGTTACACAGGGACAGGAGAAGGCCATTCAGTCCCTCGAGTCTGTTACACAGGAACAGGAGGAGGCCATTCAGCCCCTCGAGTCTGTTACACAGGAACAGGAGGAGGCCATTCAGCCCCTCGAGCCTGTTTCACAGGAACAGGAGGAGGCCATTCAGTCCCTCGAGCCTGATGCACAGGAACAGGAGGAGGCCATTCAGCCCCTCGAGCCTGTTACACAGCAACAGGAGGAGGCCATTCAGCCCCTCGGGCCTCTTACATAGGAACAGGAGGAGGCCATTCAGCCCCTCGGGCCTGTTACACAGGAACAGGAGGAGGCCATTCAGCCCCTCGAGCCTGTTGCACAGGAACAGGAGGAGGCCATTCAGCCCCTCGAGCCTGTTACACAGGAAGAGGAGGAGGCCATTCAGCCCCTCGGGCCTGTTACACAGGAACAGGAGGAGGCCAATTCAGCCCCTCGAGCCTGTTACACATGAGCAGGAGGAGGCCATTCAGTCCCTCGAGTCTGTTACACAGGAACAGGAGGAGGCCATTCAGCCCCTCGAGTCTGTTACACAGGAACAGGAGGAGGCCATTCAGCCCCTCTAGCCTGTTACTGAGGAACAGGAGGAGACCATTCAGTCCCTCGAGTCTGTTACACAGGAACAGGTGGAGGCCATTGATCCACTCGAGCCTGTTACACAGGAACAGGAGGAGGCCATTCAGCCCCTCGAGATTGTTACACAGGAACAGGAGGAGGCCATTCAGCCCCTCCAGCCTGTAACACAGGAACAGGAGGAGGCCATTGATCCACTCGAGCCTGTTACACAGGAACAGTAGGAGGCCATTCAGCCCCTCGAGCCTGTTATACAGGCCATTCAGTCCCTCGAGCCTGTTTCACAGGAACAGGAGGAGGCCATTCAGCCCCTCGAGCCTGTTGCACAGGAACAGGAGGAGGCCATTCAGCCTCTCGAGCCTATTACATCGGGACAGGAGTAGGCCATTCAGTCCCTCGAGTCTGTTACACAGGAACAGGAGGAGGCCATTCAGCCCCTCTAGCCTGTTACTGAGGAACAGGAGGAGGCCATTCAGTCCCTCGGGCCTGTTACACAGGAACAGGAGGAGGCCATTCAGCCTCTCGAGCCTGTTACACAGGAACAGGAGGAGGCCAATTCAGCCCCTCGAGCCTGTTACACAGGAACAGGAGGAGGCCATTCAGTCCCTCGAGTCTGTTACACAGGAACAGGAGGAGGCCATTCAGCCCCTCGAGTCTGTTACACAGGAACAGGAGGAGGCCATTCAGCCCCTCTGGCCTCTTACATAGGAACAGGAGGAGGCCATTAAGCCCCTCGTGCCGGTTATACAGGAACAGGAGGAGGCCATTCAGCCCCTCGAGCCTGTTGCACAGGAACAGGAGGAGGCCATTCAGCCCCTCGAGCCTGTTACACAGGAACAGGAGGAGGCCATTCAGCCCCTCGGGCCTGTTACACAGGAACAGGAGGAGGCCATTCAGCCCCTCGAGCCTGTTACACAGGAACAGGAGGAGGCCATTCAGCCCCTCGAGCCTGTTACACATGAACAGGAGGAGGCCATTCAGTCCCTCGAGTCTGTTACACAGGAACAGGAGGAGGCCATTCAGTCCCTCAAACCTGTTACACAGGAACAGGAGGAGGCCATTCAGCCCCTCTAGCCTGTTACTTAGGAACAGGAGGAGGCCATTCAGTCCCTCGAGTCTGTTACACAGGAACAGGTGGAGGCCATTGATCCCCTCGAGCCTTATACACAGGAACAGGAAGAGGCCATTCAGCCCCTCGAGATTGTTACACAGGAACAGGAGGAGGCCATTCAGCCCCTCCAGCCTGTAACACAGGAACAGGAGGAGGCCATTGATCCACTCGAGCCTGTTACACAGGAACAGTAGGAGGCCATTCAGCCCCTCGAGCCTGTTATACAGGCCATTCAGTCCCTCGGGCCTGTTTCACAGGAACAGGAGGAGGCCATTCAGCCCCTCGAGCCTGTTGCACAGGAACAGGAGGAGGCCATTCAGCCTCTCGAGCCTGTTACACAGGAAAAGGAGGTGGCCATTCAGCCCCTCGAGCCTGTTACACAGGAACAGGAGGAGGCCATTCAGCCCCTCGAGCCTGTTACACAGGAACAGGAGCACGCCATTCAGCCCCTCGAATCTGTTGCACAGGAACAGGAGGTGGCCATTCAGCCGCTCGAGGATGTTACACAGGAACAGGAGGTGGCCATTCAGCCCCTCGAATCTGCTGCACAGGAACAGGAGGAGGCCATTCAACCCCTCGAGCCTGTTACGCAGGAACAGGAGGAGGCCATTCAGCCCCTCGAATCTGTTGCACAGGAACAGGAGGTGGCCATTCAGCCTGTCGAGCCTGTTACACAGGAACAGGAGGAAGCCATTCAGCCCCTCGAGCCTGTTGCATAGGAACAGGAGGAGGCCATTCAGCCCCTCGAGCCTGTTGCATAGGAACAGGAGGAGGCCATTCAGCCCCTCAAGCCTGTTACGCAGGAACAGGAGGAGGCCATTCAGCCCCTCGAATCTGTTACACAGGAACAGGAGGAGGCCATTCAGCCCCTCGAGGATGTTACACAGGAACAGGAGGAGGCCATTCAGCCCCTCGAGCCTGTTACACAGCAACAGGAGGAGGTCATTCAGCCCCTCGACCCTGTTACATAGGAACAGGAGGAGGTCATTCAGCCCCTCGAGCCTGTTACACAGGAACAGGAGGAGGCCCATTCAGCCCCTCGAAACTGTTACAGAGGAGCAGGAGGAGGCCATTCAGCCCCTCGAGCCTGTTACATAGGAACAGGAGGAGGTCATTCAGCCCCTCGAGCCTGTTACACAGGAACAGGAGGAGGTCATTCAGCCCCTCGAGCCTGTTGCACAGGAACAGGAGGAGGCCCATTCAGCCCCTCGAGCCTGTTACACAGGAACAGGAGAAGGCTATTCAGCCCCTTGAGCATGTTACACCGGAACAGGAGGAAGTCATTTAGCCCCTCGAACATGTTACACCGGAACAGGAGGAGGTCATTCAGCCCCTCGGGCCTGTTACACAGGAACAGGAGAAGGCTATTCAGCCCCTCGAGCCTGTTACACAGGAACAGGAGGAAGCCATTCAGCCCCTCGGGCCTGTTACACAGGAACAGGAGGAGGCCAATTCAGCCCCTCGAGCCTGTTACACATGAGCAGGAGGAGGCCATTCAGTCCCTCGAGTCTGTTACACAGGAACCGGAGGAGGCCATTCAGCCCCTCGAGTCTGTTACACAGGAACAGGAGGAGGCCATTCAGCCCCTCTAGCCTGTTACTGAGGAACAGGAGGAGGCCATTCAGTCCCTCGAGTCTGTTACACAGGAACAGGTGGAGGCCATTGATCCCCTCGAGCCTGTTACACAGGAACAGGAGGAGGCCATTCAGCCCCTCGAGATTGTTACACAGGAACAGGAGGAGGCCATTCAGCCCCTCCAGCCTGTAACACAGGAACAGGAGGAGGCCATTGATCCACTCGAGCCTGTTACACAGGAACAGTAGGAGGCCATTCAGCCCCTCGAGCCTGTTATACAGGCCATTCAGCCCCTCGAGCCTGTTGCACAGGAACAGGAGGAGGCCATTCAGCCTCTCGAGTCTGTTACACAGGAACAGGAGGAGGCCATTCAGCCCCTCTAGCCTGTTACTGAGGAACAGGAGGAGGCCATTCAGTCCCTCGGGCCTGTTACACAGGAACAGGAGGAGGCCATTCAGCCTCTCGAGCCTGTTACACAGGAACAGGAGGAGGCCATTCAGTCCCTCGAGTCTGTTACACAGGAACAGGAGGAGGCCATTCAGCCCCTCTGGCCTCTTACATAGGAACAGGAGGAGGCCATTCAGCCCCTCGTGCCGGTTATACAGGAACAGGAGGAGGCCATTCAGCCCCTCGAGCCTGTTGCACAGGAACAGGAGGAGGCCATTCAGCCCCTCGAGCCTGTTACACAGGAACAGGAGGAGGCCATTCAGCCCCTCGGGCCTGTTACACAGGAACAGGAGCAGGCCAATTCAGCCCCTCGAGCCTGTTACACATGAACAGGAGGAGGCCATTCAGTCCCTCGAGTCTGTTACACAGGAACAGGAGGAGGCCATTCAGCCCCTCGAACCTGTTACACAGGAACAGGAGGAGGCCATTCAGCCCCTCTAGCCTGTTACTTAGGAACAGGAGGAGGCCATTCAGTCCCTCGAGTCTGTTACACAGGAACAGGTGGAGGCCATTGATCCCCTCGAGCTTGTTACACAGGAACAGGAGGAGGCCATTCAGCCCCTCGAGATTGTTACACAGGAACAGGAGGAGGCCATTCAGCCCCTCCAGCCTGTAACACAGGAACAGGAGGAGGCCATTGATCCACTCGAGCCTGTTACACAGGAACAGTAGGAGGCCATTCAGCCCCTCGAGCCTGTTATACAGGCCATTCAGTCCCTCGGGCCTGTTTCACAGGAACAGGAGGAGGCCATTCAGCCCCTCGAGCCTGTTGCACAGGAACAGGAGGAGGCCATTCAGCCTCTCGAGCCTGTTACACAGGAAAAGGAGGTGGCCATTCAGCCCCTCGAGCCTGTTACACAGGAACAGGAGGAGGCCATTCAGCCCCTCGAGCCTGTTACACAGGAAGAGGAGGAGGCCATTCAGCCCCTCGAATCTGTTGCACAGGAACAGGAGGTGGCCATTCAGCCGCTCGAGGATGTTACACAGGAACAGGAGGTGGCCATTCAGCCCCTCGAATCTGCTGCACAGGAACAGGAGGAGGCCATTCAACCCCTCGAGCCTGTTACGCAGGAACAGGAGGAGGCCATTCAGCCCATCGAGGATGTTACACAGGAACAGGAGCAGGCCATTCAGCCCCTCGAATCTGTTGCACAGGAACAGGAGGTGGCCATTCAGCCTGTCGAGCCTGTTACACAGGAACAGGAGGAAGCCATTCAGCCCCTCGAGCCTGTTGCATAGGAACAGGAGGAGGCCATTCAGCCCCTCGAGCCTGTTGCATAGGAACAGGAGGAGGCCATTCAGCCCCTCAAGCCTGTTACGCAGGAACAGGAGGAGGCCATTCAGCCCCTCGAATCTGTTACACAGGAACAGGAGGAGGCCATTCAGCCCCTCGAGGATGTTACACAGGAACAGGAGGAGGCCATTCAGCCCCTCGAGCCTGTTACACAGCAACAGGAGGAGGTCATTCAGCCCCTCGACCCTGTTACATAGGAACAGGAGGAGGTCATTCAGCCCCTCGAGCCTGTTACACAGGAACAGGAGCAGGCCCATTCAGCCCCTCGAAACTGTTACAGAGGAGCAGGAGGAGGCCATTCAGCCCCTCGAGCCTGTTACATAGGAACAGGAGGAGGTCATTCAGCCCCTCGAGCCTGTTACACAGGAACAGGAGGAGGTCATTCAGCCCCTCGAGCCTGTTGCACAGGAACAGGAGGAGGCCCATTCAGCCCCTCGAGCCTGTTACACAGGAACAGGAGAAGGCTATTCAGCCCCTTGAGCATGTTACACCGGAACAGGAGGAAGTCATTTAGCCCCTCGAACATGTTACACCGGAACAGGAGGAGGTCATTCAGCCCCTCGGGCCTGTTACACAGGAACAGGAGAAGGCTATTCAGCCCCTCGAGCCTGTTACACAGGAACAGGAGGAGGCCATTCAGCCCCTCGGGCCTGTTGCACAGGAACAGGAGAAGGCTATTCAGCCCCTCGAGCCTGTTACACAGGAACAGGAGGAAGCCATTCAGCCCCTCGGGCCTGTTACACAGGAACAGGAGGAGGCCAATTCAGCCCCTCGAGCCTGTTACACATGAGCAGGAGGAGGCCATTCAGTCCCTCGAGTCTGTTACACAGGAACAGGAGGAGGCCATTCAGCCCCTCGAGTCTGTTACACAGGAACAGGAGGAGGCCATTCAGCCCCTCTAGCCTGTTACTGAGGAACAGGAGGAGGCCATTCAGTCCCTCGAGTCTGTTACACAGGAACAGGTGGAGGCCATTGATCCCCTCGAGCCTGTTACACAGGAACAGGAGGAGGCCATTCAGCCCCTCGAGCCTGTTACACAGGAACAGGAGGAGGTCATTCAGCCCCTCGAGATTGTTACACAGGAACAGGAGGAGGCCATTCAGCCCCTCCAGCCTGTAACACAGGAACAGGAGGAGGCCATTGATCCACTCGAGCCTGTTACACAGGAACAGTAGGAGGCCATTCAGCCCCTCGAGCCTGTTATACAGGCCATTCAGCCCCTCAAGCCTGTTGCACAGGAACAGGAGGAGGCCATTCAGCCTCTCGAGCCTGTTACATCGGGACAGGAGTAGGCCATTCAGTCCCTCGAGTCTGTTACACAGGAACAGGAGGAGGCCATTCAGCCCCTCTAGCCTGTTACTGAGGAACAGGAGGAGGCCATTCAGTCCCTCGGGCCTGTTACACAGGAACAGGAGGAGGCCATTCAGCCTCTCGAGCCTGTTACACAGGAACAGGAGGAGGCCATTCAGTCCCTCGAGTCTGTTACACAGGAACAGGAGGAGGCCATTCAGCCCCTCGAGTCTGTTACACAGGAACAGGAGGAGGCCATTCAGCCCCTCTGGCCTCTTACATAGGAACAGGAGGAGGCCATTCAGCCCCTCGTGCCGGTTATACAGGAACAGGAGGAGGCCATTCAGCCCCTCGAGCCTGTTGCACAGGAACAGGAGGAGGCCATTCAGCCCCTCGAGCCTGTTACACAGGAACAGGAGGAGGCCATTCAGCCCCTCGGGCCTGTTACACAGGAACAGGAGCAGGCCAATTCAGCCCCTCGAGCCTGTTACACATGAACAGGAGGAGGCCATTCAGTCCCTCGAGTCTGTTACACAGGAACAGGAGGAGGCCATTCAGCCCCTCGAACCTGTTACACAGGAACAGGAGGAGGCCATTCAGCCCCTCTAGCCTGTTACTTAGGAACAGGAGGAGACCATTCAGTCCCTCGAGTCTGTTACACAGGAACAGGTGGAGGCCATTGATCCCCTCGAGCCTGTTACACAGGAACAGGAGGAGGCCATTCAGCCCCTCGAGATTGTTACACAGGAACAGGAGGAGGCCATTCAGCCCCTCCAGCCTGTAACACAGGAACAGGAGGAGGCCATTGATCCACTCGAGCCTGTTACACAGGAACAGTAGGAGGCCATTCAGCCCCTCGAGCCTGTTATACAGGCCATTCAGTCCCTCGGGCCTGTTTCACAGGAACAGGAGGAGGCCATTCAGCCCCTCGAGCCTGTTGCACAGGAACAGGAGGAGGCCATTCAGCCTCTCGAGCCTGTTACACAGGAAAAGGAGGTGGCCATTCAGCCCCTCGAGCCTGTTACACAGGAACAGGAGGAGGCCATTCAGCCCCTCGAGCCTGTTACACAGGAACAGGAGCACGCCATTCAGCCCCTCGAATCTGTTGCACAGGAACAGGAGGTGGCCATTCAGCCGCTCGAGGATGTTACACAGGAACAGGAGGTGGCCATTCAGCCCCTCGAATCTGCTGCACAGGAACAGGAGGAGGCCATTCAACCCCTCGAGCCTGTTACGCAGGAACAGGAGGAGGCCATTCAGCCCATCGAGGATGTTACACAGGAACAGGAGCAGGCCATTCAGCCCCTCGAATCTGTTGCACAGGAACAGGAGGTGGCCATTCAGCCTGTCGAGCCTGTTACACAGGAACAGGAGGAAGCCATTCAGCCCCTCGAGCCTGTTGCATAGGAACAGGAGGAGGCCATTCAGCCCCTCGAGCCTGTTGCATAGGAACAGGAGGAGGCCATTCAGCCCCTCAAGCCTGTTACGCAGGAACAGGAGGAGGCCATTCAGCCCCTCGAATCTGTTACACAGGAACAGGAGGAGGCCATTCAGCCCCTCGAGGATGTTACACAGGAACAGGAGGAGGCCATTCAGCCCCTCGAGCCTGTTACACAGCAACAGGAGGAGGTCATTCAGCCCCTCGACCCTGTTACATAGGAACAGGAGGAGGTCATTCAGCCCCTCGAGCCTGTTACACAGGAACAGGAGGAGGCCCATTCAGCCCCTCGAAACTGTTACAGAGGAGCAGGAGGAGGCCATTCAGCCCCTCGAGCCTGTTACATAGGAACAGGAGGAGGTCATTCAGCCCCTCGAGCCTGTTACACAGGAACAGGAGGAGGTCATTCAGCCCCTCGAGCCTGTTGCACAGGAACAGGAGGAGGCCCATTCAGCCCCTCGAGCCTGTTACACAGGAACAGGAGAAGGCTATTCAGCCCCTTGAGCATGTTACACCGGAACAGGAGGAAGTCATTTAGCCCCTCGAACATGTTACACCGGAACAGGAGGAGGTCATTCAGCCCCTCGGGCCTGTTACACAGGAACAGGAGAAGGCTATTCAGCCCCTCGAGCCTGTTACACAGGAACAGGAGGAGGCCATTCAGCCCCTCGGGCCTGTTACACAGGAACAGGAGGAAGCCATTCAGCCCCTCGAATCTGTTACAGAGGAACAGGTGAAGGCTATTCAGCCCCTCGAGCCTGTTACACAGGAACAGGAGGAGGCCATTCAGCCCCTCGGGCCTGTTACACAGGAACAGGAGAAGGCTATTCAGCCCCTCGAGCCTGTTACACAGGAACAGGAGGAAGCCATTCAGCCCCTCGAGGATGTTACACAGGAACAGGAGGAAGCCATTCAGCCCCTCGAACTTGTTACACAGGAACAGGAGGAGACCATTCAGCCCCTCGAGGATGTTACACAGGAACAGGAGGAAGCCATTCAGCCCCTCGAATCTGTTACACAGGAACAGGTGAAGGCCATTCAGCCCCTCGAGCCTGTTACACAGGAACAGGAGGAGGCCATTCAGCCTCTCGAGCCTGTTACACAGGAACAGGAGGAGGCCATTCAGCCCCTCGGGCCTGTTACATAGGAACAGGAGGAGGCCATTCAGCCCCTCGAGCCTGTAGCACAGGAACAGGAGGAGGCCATTTAGCCCCTCGAGCCTGTAACACAGGAACAGGAGGAGGCCATTCAGCCCCTCGGGCCTGTAACATTGGAACAGGAGGAGGCCATTCAGCCCCTCGAGCCTGTAGCACAGGAACAGGAGCAGGCCATTCAGCCCCTCGGGCCTGTTACATAGGAACAGGAGGAGGCCATTCGGCCCCTCGAGCCTGTAACATAGGAACAGGAGGAGGCCATTCAGCCCCTCGGGCCTGTTATGTAGGAACAAGAGGAGGCCATTTAGCCCCTCGAGCCTGTTACTTAGGAACAGGAGGAGACCATTCAGCCCCTCGAGCCTGTTACACAGGAACAGGAGGAGGCCATTCAGCCCCTCGGGCCTGTTACATAGGAACAGGAGGAGGCCATTCAGCCCCTCGAGCCTGTAGCACAGGAACAGGAGGAGGCCATTGAGCCCCTCGAGCCTGTAACACAGGAACAGGAGGAGGCCATTCAGCCCCTCGGGCCTGTAACATTGGAACAGGAGGAGGCCATTCAGCCCCTCGAGCCTGTAGCACAGGAACAGGAGGAGGCCATTCAGCCTCTCGGGCCTGTTACTTAGGAACAGGAGGAGACCATTCAGCCCCTCGAGCCTGTTACACAGGAACAGGAGGAGGCCATTCAGCCCATCGAGGATGTTACACAGGAACAGGAGGAGGCCATTCCGGCGTCGAGCCTGTTGCATAGGAACAGGAGGAGGCCATTCAGCTGCTCGAGCCTGTTACACAGGAACAGGAGGAGGCCATTCAGCCCCTCGAACTTGTTACACAGGAACAGGAGGAGGCCATTCAGCCCCTCGAGGATGTTACATCGGAACAGGAGGAGGTCATTCAGCCCCTCGAGCCTGATACATAGGAACAGGAGGAGGCCATTCAGCCCCTCGAGCCTGTTACATTGGAACAGGAGGAGGCCATTCAGCCCCTCGAGCCTGTTACACAGGAACAGGAGGAGGCCATTCAGCCCTTCGAGCCTGTTACACAGGAACAACAGGAGGCCATTTAGCTCCTTGAGGATGTTACACAGGAACAGGAGGAGGCCATTCAGACACTTGAAATTGTATCATAGGAACAGGAGGAGGCCATTCAGCCCCTCGGGCCTGTTACACAGGAACAGGAGGAGGCCATTCAGCCCCTCGAGCCTGTTACACAGGAACAGGAGGAGGCCATTCAGGCCCTCTAGCCTTTTACGCAGGAATAGGAGAAGGCCCATTCAGCCCCTCAAGCCTGTTACACAGGAACAGGAGGAGGCCATTCAGACCCTCGGGCCTGTTACATAGGAACAGCATGAGGCCATTCAGTCCCTCGAGCCTGTTATGTATGAACAGGACGTGGCCATTCAGCCCCTCGAGCCTGTACGCAGGAACAGGAGGAGGCCATTGAACCCCTTGAGTCTGTTACACAGGAACAGGAGGAGGCTATTCAGCCCCTCGAGCCTGTTTCAAAGGAACCGGAGGAGGCCATTCAGCCCCTCGAGCCTGTTACACAGGAACAGGAGGAGGCCATTGAACCCCTGGAGCCTGTTACACAGGACAAGGAGGAGGCCATTTAGCCCCTCGAGCCTGTTACACAAGACAAGAGGAGGCCATACAGGCCTTCGAGCCTTTTACGCAGGAACAGGAGGAGGCCATTCAGCCCCTCGAGCCTGTTACATTGGAACAGGAGGAGGCCATTCAGCCCCTCGAGCCTGTAACATAGGAACAGGAGGAGGTCATTCAGCCCGACGAGCCTGTTACACAGGAACAGGAGGAGGCCATTCAGCCCCTCGAGCCTGTTACATAGGAACAGGAGGAGGCCATTCAGCCCCTCGAGCATGTTGCATAGGAACAGGAGGAGGCCATTCAGCCCCTCGAGGTTATTACACAGGAACAGGAGGAGGCCATTCAGCCCCTCGAGCCTGTTACACAGGAACAGGAGGAGGCCATTCAGCCCCTCGAGCATGTTGCATAGGAACAGGAGGAGGCCATTCAGCCCCTCGAGGTTATTACACAGGAACAGGAGGAGGCCATTCAGCCCCTCGAGGATGTTACACAGGAACAGGAGGAGGCCATTCAGCCCCTCGAGCCTGTTACACAGGAACAGGAGGAGGCCATTCAGCCCCTCTGGCCTGTTATGTAGGAACAGCAGGAGGCCATTTAGCTCCTCGAGAATGTTACATGGGAACAGCATGAGGCCATTCAGTCCCTCGAGCCTGTTACATAGGAACAGGAGGAGGCCATTCAGGCCCTCGAGCCTGTTACATTGGAACAGGAGGCCATTCAGCCCGTCGAGCCTGTTACACGGGAACAGGAGGAGGCCATTCAGCCCCTCGAGCCTGTTACATAGGAACAGGAGGAGGTCATTCAGCCCCTCGAGCCTGTTACATAGGAACAGGAGGAGGTCATTCAGCCCCTCGAGCCTGTTACATCGGAACAGGAGGAGGTCATTCAGCCCCTCGGGCCTGTTACACAGGAACAGGAGAAAGCTATTCAGCCCCTCGAGCCTGTTACACAGGAGCAGGAGGAGGCCATTCAGCCCCTCGAGCCTGTAACATAGGAACAGGAGGAGGCCATTCAGTCCCTCGAGCCTGTAACATAGGAACAGGAGGAGGGCATTCAGCCTCTCGATCCTGTTACACAGGAACAGGTGAAGGCTATTCCGCACGTCAAGCCTCTTACATAGGAACAGGAGGCCATTCAGCCCCTCGAGCATGTTGCATAGGAACAGGAGGAGGCCATTCAGCCCCTCGAGGATATTACACAGGAACAGGAGGAGGCCATTTAGCCCCTCAAGCTTTTTACACAGGAACAGGAGGAGGCCATTTGGCCCCTCGAACCTGTTACACGGAACAGGAGGAGGCCATTTAGCCCCACGAGCCTCTTACATAGGAACAGGAGGAGGCCATTCAGCCCCTCGAGCTTGTTGCATAGGAACAGCAGGAGGCCATTCAGCCCCTTGAGGATGTTCCACAGGAACAGGAGGAGGCCATTCAGCCCCTCGAGCCTGTTACACAGGACAGGAGGAGGCCATTTAGCCCCACGAGCCTCTTACATAGGAACAGGAGGAGGCCATTCAGCCCCTCGAGCTTGTTGCATAGGAACAGCAGGAGGCCATTCAGCCCCTTGAGGATGTTTCACAGGAACAGGAGGAGGCCATTCAGCCCCTCGAGCATGTTACACAGGAACAGGAGGAGGCCATTCAGCCCCTCGGGCCTGTTACATAGGAACAGGAGGAGGCCATTCAGCCCCTCGAGCCTGTAACATAGGAACAGGAGGAGGCCATTGAGCCCCTCGGGACTGTTACACAGGAACAGGAGGAGGCCATTCAGACCCTCGGGCCTGTTACATAGGAACAGCATGAGTCCATTCAGTCCCTCGAGCCTGTTATGTATGAACAGGACGTGGCCATTCAGCCCCTCGAGCCTGTACGCAGGAACAGGAGGAGGCCATTGAACCCCTTGACTCTGTTACACAGGAACAGGAGGAGGCTATTCAGCCCCTCGAGCCTGTTTCAAAGGAACCGGAGGAGGCCATTCAGCCCCTCGAGCCTGTTACACAGGAACAGGAGGAGGCCATTGAACCCCTGGAGCCTGTTACACAGGACAAGGAGGAGGCCATTCAGCCCCTCGAGCCTGTTACACAAGACAAGAGGAAGCCATACAGGCCTTCGAGCCTTTTACGCAGGAACAGGAGGAGGCCATTCAGCCCCTCGAGCCTGTTACATTGGAACAGGAGGAGGCCATTCAGCCCCTCGAGCCTGTAACATAGGAACAGGAGGAGGTCATTCAGCCCGTCGAGCCTGTTACACAGGAACAGGAGGAGGCCATTCAGCCCCTCGAGCCTGTTACATAGGAACAGGAGGAGGTCATTCAGCCCCTCGAGCCTGTAACATAGGAACAGGAGGAGGCCATTCAGCCCCTCGAGCCTGTTACGCAGGAACAGGAGGAGGCCATTCAGCCCGTCGAGCCTCTTACATAGGAACAGGAGGAGGCCATTCAGCCCCTCGAGCATGTTGCATAGGAACAGGAGGAGGCCATTCAGCCCCTCGAGGTTATTACACAGGAACAGGAGGAGGCCATTCAGCCCCTCGAGGATGTTACACAGGAACAGGAGGAGGCCATTCAGCCCCTCGAGCCTGTTACACAGGAACAGGAGGAGGCCATTCAGCCCCTCTGGCCTGTTATGTAGGAACAGCAGGAGGCCATTTAGCTCCTCGAGAATGTTGCATGGGAACAGCATGAGGCCATTCAGTCCCTCGAGCCTGTTACATAGGAACAGGAGGAGGCCATTCAGGCCCTCGAGCCTGTTACATTGGAACAGGAGGCCATTCAGCCCGTCGAGCCTGTTACACGGGAACAGGAGGAGGCCATTCAGCCCCTCGAGCCTGTTACATAGGAACAGGAGGAGGTCATTCAGCCCCTCGAGCCTGTTACATCGGAACAGGAGGAGGTCATTCAGCCCCTCGGGCCTGTTACACAGGAACAGGAGAAAGCTATTCAGCCCCTCGAGCCTGTTACACAGGAACAGGAGGAGGCCATTCAGCCCCTCGAGCCTGTTACACAGGAACAGGAGGAGGCCATTCAGCCCCTCGAGCCTGTAACATAGGAACAGGAGGAGGCCATTCAGCCGCTCGGGCCTGTTACATAGGAACAGGAGGAGGCCATTCAGCCCCTCGAGCCTGTAACATAGGAACAGGAGGAGGCCATTCAGCCGCTCGGGCCTGTTACATAGGAACAGGAGGAGGCCATTCAGCCCCTCGAGCCTGTTACATAGGAACAGCATGAGGCCATTCAGCCCCTCGAGCCTGTTACTTAGGAACAGGAGGAGACCATTCAGCCCCTCGAGCCCGTTACACAGGAACAGGAGGAGGCCATTCAGCCCATCGAGGATGTTACACAGGAACAGGAGGAGGCCATTCAGGCCCTCGAGCCTGTTACACAGGAACAGGAGGAGGCCATTCAGCCGCTCGAGCCTGTTACACAGGAACAGGAGGAGGCCATTCAGCCCCTCGAACTTGTTACACAGGAACAGGAGGAGGTCATTCAGCCCCTCGAGGATGTTACACAGGAACAGGAGGAAGCCATTCAGCCCCTCGAATCTGTTACACAAGAACAGGAGGAGGCCATTCAGCCCCTCGAGCCTGTTACACAGGAACAGGAGGAGCCCATTCAGTCCCTCGAGCCTGTTACACAGGAACAGGAGGAGGCCATTCAGCCCTTCGAGCCTGTTACACATGAACAGCAGGAGGCCATTTAGCTCCTCGAGTATGTTACACAGGAACAGGAGGAGGCCATTCAGCCCCTCGAGCCTGTTACACAGGAACAGGAGAGACCATTCAGCCCCTCGAGCCTGTTACACAGGAACAGGAGGAGGCCATTCAGGCCCTCGAGCCTTTTACGCAGGAATAGGAGAAGGCCCATTCAGCCCCTCGAGCCTGTACGCAGGAACAGGAGGAGGCCATTGAACCCCTTGAGCCTGTTACACAGGAACAGGAGGAGGCCATTGAACCCCTGGAGCCTGTTACACAGGACAAGGAGGAGGCCATTCAGCCCCTCGAGCCTGTTACACAAGACAAGAGGAGGCCATACAGGCCTTCGAGCCTTTTACGCAGGAACAGGAGGAGGGCATTCAGCCCCTCGAGCCTGTTACATAGGAAGAGGAGAAGGCCATTCAGCCCCTCGAGCCTGTTACATAGGAACAGGAGGAGGCCATTTAGCCCCTCGAGCCTGTTGCACTGGAACAGGAGGTGGCCATTCAGCCCCTCGAGCCTGTTACATTGGAACAGGAGGCCATTCAGCCCGTCGAGCCTGTTACACGGGAACAGGAGGAGGCCATTCAGCCCCTCGAGCCTGTTACATTGGAACAGGAGGAGGTCATTCAGCCCCTCGAGCCTGTTACATAGGAACAGGAGGAGGTCATTCAGCCCCTCGAGCCTGTTACATCGGAACAGGAGGAGGTCATTCAGCCCCTCGGGCCTGTTACACAGGAACAGGAGAAAGCTATTCAGCCCCTCGAGCCTGTTACACAGGAGCAGGAGGAGGCCATTCAGCCCCTCGAGCCTGTAACATAGGAACAGGAGGAGGCCATTCAGTCCCTCGAGCCTGTAACATAGGAACAGGAGGAGGGCATTCAGCCTCTCGATCCTGTTACACAGGAACAGGTGAAGGCCATTCCGCACGTCTAGCCTGTTACATAGGTACAGGAGGAGGCCATTCAGCCCCTCGAGCATGTTGCATAGGAACAGGAGGAGGCCATTCAGCCCCTCGAGGATATTACACAGGAACAGGAGGAGGCCATTTAGCCCCTCAAGCTTTTTACACAGGAACAGGAGGAGGCCATTTGGCCCCTCGAACCTGTTACACGGAACAGGAGCAGGCCATTGAACCCCTCGAGCCTGTTACGCATAAACAGGAGGAGGCCATTGAACCCCTTGAGCCTGTTACGCAGGAACAGGAGGAGGTCATTCAGCTCCTCGAACCTGTTACACAGGAACAGGAGGAGGCCATTCAGCCCCTTGGGCCTGTTACACAGGAACAGGAGGAGGCCATTCAGCCCCTCGAGCCTTTTACATTGGAACAGGAGGAGGCCATTCAGCCCCTCGAGCCTGTAACATAGGAACAGGAGGAGGTCATTCAGCCCGTCGAGCCTGTTACACAGGAACAGGAGGAGGCCATTCAGCCCCTCGAGCCTGTTACATAGGAACAGGAGGAGGTCATTCAGCCCCTCGAGCCAGTAACATAGGAACAGGAGGAGGCCATTCAGCCCCTCGAGCCTGTTACGCAGGAACAGGAGGAGGCCATTCAGCCCGTCGAGCCTCTTACATAGGAACAGGAGGAGGCCATTCAGCCCCTCGAGCATGTTGCATAGGAACAGGAGGAGGCCATTCAGCCCCTCGAGGTTATTACACAGGAACAGGAGGAGGCCATTCAGCCCCTCGAGCCTGTTACACAGGAACAGGAGGAGGCCATTCAGCCCCTCGAGCATGTTGCATAGGAACAGGAGGAGGCCATTCAGCCCCTCGAGGTTATTACACAGGAACAGGAGGAGGCCATTCAGCCCCTCGAGGATGTTACACAGGAACAGGAGGAGGCCATTCAGCCCCTCGAGCCTGTTACACAGGAACAGGAGGAGGTCATTCAGCCCCTCGGGCCTGTTACACAGGAACAGCAGGAGGCCATTTAGCTCCTCGAGAATGTTACATGGGAACAGCATGAGGCCATTCAGTCCCTCGAGCCTGTTACATAGGAACAGGAGGAGGCCATTCAGGCCCTCGAGCCTGTTACATTGGAACAGGAGGCCATTCAGCCCGTCGAGCCTGTTACACGGGAACAGGAGGAGGCCATTCAGCCCCTCGAGCCTGTACGCAGGAACAGGAGGAGGCCATTGAACCCCTTGAGCCTGTTACACAGGAACAGGAGGAGGCCATTGAACCCCTGGAGCCTGTTACACAGGACAAGGAGGAGGCCATTCAGCCCCTCGAGCCTGTTACACAAGACAAGAGGAGGCCATACAGGCCTTCGAGCCTTTTACGCAGGAACAGGAGGAGGGCATTCAGCCCCTCGAGCCTGTTACATCGGAACAGGAGGAGGTCATTCAGCCCCTCGGGCCTGTTACACAGGAACAGGAGAAAGCTATTCAGCCCCTCGAGCCTGTTACACAGGAACAGGAGGAGGCCATTCAGCCCCTCGAGCCTGTTACACAGGAACAGGAGGAGGCCATTCAGGCCCTCGAGCCTTTTACGCAGGAATAGGAGAAGGCCCATTCAGCCCCTCGAGCCTGTACGCAGGAACAGGAGGAGGCCATTGAACCCCTTGAGCCTGTTACACAGGAACAGGAGGAGGCCATTGAACCCCTGGAGCCTGTTACACAGGACAAGGAGGAGGCCATTCAGCCCCTCGAGCCTGTTACACAAGACAAGAGGAGGCCATACAGGCCTTCGAGCCTTTTACGCAGGAACAGGAGGAGGGCATTCAGCCCCTCGAGCCTGTTACATAGGAAGAGGAGAAGGCCATTCAGCCCCTCGAGCCTGTTACATAGGAACAGGAGGAGGCCATTTAGCCCCTCGAGCCTGTTGCACTGGAACAGGAGGTGGCCATTCAGCCCCTCGAGCCTGTTACATTGGAACAGGAGGCCATTCAGCCCGTCGAGCCTGTTACACGGGAACAGGAGGAGGCCATTCAGCCCCTCGAGCCTGTTACATTGGAACAGGAAGAGGTCATTCAGCCCCTCGAGCCTGTTACATAGGAACAGGAGGAGGTCATTCAGCCCCTCGAGCCTGTTACATCGGAACAGGAGGAGGTCATTCAGCCCCTCGGGCCTGTTACACAGGAACAGGAGAAAGCTATTCAGCCCCTCGAGCCTGTTACACAGGAGCAGGAGGAGGCCATTCAGCCCCTCGAGCCTGTAACATAGGAACAGGTGGAGGCCATTCAGTCCCTCGAGCCTGTAACATAGGAACAGGAGGAGGGCATTCAGCCTCTCGATCCTGTTACACAGGAACAGGTGAAGGCCATTCCGCACGTCTAGCCTCTTACATAGGAACAGGAGGAGGTCATTCAGCCCCTCGAGCATGTTGCATAGGAACAGGAGGAGGCCATTCAACCCCTCGAGGATATTACACAGGAACAGGAGGAGGCCATTTAGCCCCTCAAGCTTTTTACACAGGAACAGGAGGAGGCCATTTGGCCCCTCGAACCTGTTACACGGAACAGGAGGAGGCCATTCAGCCCCTCGAGGATGTTACACAGGAACAGGAGCAGGCCATTGAACCCCTCGAGCCTGTTACGCATAAACAGGAGGAGGCCATTGAACCCCTTGAGCCTGTTACGCAGAAACAGGAGGAGGCCATTGAACCCCTTGAGCCTGTTACGCAGGAACAGGAGGAGGTCATTCAGCTCCTCGAACCTGTTACACAGGAACAGGAGGAGGCCATTCAGCCCCTTGGGCCTGTTACACAGGAACAGGAGGAGGCCATTCAGCCCCTCGAGCCTGTTACATTGGAACAGGAGGAGGCCATTCAGCCCCTCGAGCCTGTAACATAGGAACAGGAGGAGGTCATTCAGCCCGTCGAGCCTGTTACACAGGAACAGGAGGAGGCCATTCAGCCCCTCGAGCCTGTTACATAGGAACAGGAGGAGGTCATTCAGCCCCTCGAGCCTGTAACATAGGAACAGGAGGAGGCCATTCAGCCCCTCGAGCCTGTTACGCAGGAACAGGAGGAGGCCATTCAGCCCGTCGAGCCTCTTACATAGGAACAGGAGGAGGCCATTCAGCCCCTCGAGCATGTTGCATAGGAACAGGAGGAGGCCATTCAGCCCCTCGAGGTTATTACACAGGAACAGGAGGAGGCCATTCAGCCCCTCGAGCATGTTGCATAGGAACAGGAGGAGGCCATTCAGCCCCTCGAGGTTATTACACAGGAACAGGAGGAGGCCATTCAGCCCCTCGAGGATGTTACACAGGAACAGGTGGAGGCCATTCAGCCCCTCGAGCCTGTTACACAGGAACAGGAGGAGGCCATTCAGCCCCTCGAGCCTGTTACACAGGAACAGGAGGAGGCCATTCAGCCCCTCTGGCCTGTTATGTAGGAACAGCAGGAGGCCATTTAGCTCCTCGAGAATGTTACATGGGAACAGCATGAGGCCATTCAGTCCCTCGAGCCTGTTACATAGGAACAGGAGGAGGCCATTCAGGCCCTCGAGCCTGTTACATTGGAACAGGAGGCCATTCAGCCCGTCGAGCCTGTTACACGGGAACAGGAGGAGGCCATTCAGCCCCTCGAGCCTGTTACATAGGAACAGGAGGAGGTCATTCAGCCCCTCGAGCCTGTTACATCGGAACAGGAGGAGGTCATTCAGCCCCTCGGGCCTGTTACACAGGAACAGGAGAAAGCTATTCAGCCCCTCGAGTCTGTTACACAGGAACAGGAGGAGGCCATTTAGGTCCTCGAGCCTGTTACACAGGAACAGGAGGAGGCCATTCAGCCCCTCGAGCCTGTAACATAGGAACAGGAGGAGGCCATTCAGCCGCTCGGGCCTGTTACATAGGAACAGGAGGAGGCCATTCAGCCCCTCGAGCCTGTTACATAGGAACAGCATGAGGCCATTCAGCCCCTCGAGCCTGTTACTTAGGAACAGGAGGAGACCATTCAGCCCCTCGAGCCTGTAACATAGGAACAGGAGGAGGCCATTCAGCCGCTCGGGCCTGTTACATAGGAACAGGAGGAGGCCATTCAGCCCCTCGAGCCTGTTACATAGGAACAGCATGAGGCCATTCAGCCCCTCGAGCCTGTTACTTAGGAACAGGAGGAGACCATTCAGCCCCTCGAGCCCGTTACACAGGAACAGGAGGAGGCCATTCAGCCCATCGAGGATGTTACACAGGAACAGGAGGAGGCCATTCAGGCCCTCGAGCCTGTTACACAGGAACAGGAGGAGGCCATTCAGCCGCTCGAGCCTGTTACACAGGAACAGGAGGAGGCCATTCAGCCCCTCGAACTTGTTACACAGGAACAGGAGGAGGTCATTCAGCCCCTCGAGGATGTTACACAGGAACAGGAGGAAGCCATTCAGCCCCTCGAATCTGTTACACAGGAACAGGAGGAGGCCATTCAGCCCCTCGAGCCTGTTACACAGGAACAGGAGGAGCCCATTCAGTCCCTCGAGCCTGTTACACAGGAACAGGAGGAGGCCATTCAGCCCTTCGAGCCTGTGACACATGAACAGCAGGAGGCCATTTAGCTCCTCGAGTATGTTACACAGGAACAGGAGGAGGCCATTCAGCCCCTCGAGCCTGTTACACAGGAACAGGAGAGACCATTCAGCCCCTCGAGCCTGTTACACAGGAACAGGAGGAGGCCATTCAGGCCCTCGAGCCTTTTACGCAGGAATAGGAGAAGGCCCATTCAGCCCCTCGAGCCTGTACGCAGGAACAGGAGGAGGCCATTGAACCCCTTGAGCCTGTTACACAGGAACAGGAGGAGGCCATTGAACCCCTGGAGCCTGTTACACAGGACAAGGAGGAGGCCATTCAGCCCCTCGAGCCTGGTACACAAGACAAGAGGAGGCCATACAGGCCTTCGAGCCTTTTACGCAGGAACAGGAGGAGGGCATTCAGCCCCTCGAGCCTGTTACATAGGAAGAGGAGAAGGCCATTCAGCCCCTCGAGCCTGTTACATAGGAACAGGAGGAGGCCATTTAGCCCCTCGAGCCTGTTGCACTGGAACAGGAGGTGGCCATTCAGCCCCTCGAGCCTGTTACATTGGAACAGGAGGCCATTCAGCCCGTCGAGCCTGTTACATAGGAACAGGAGGAGGTCATTCAGCCCCTCGAGCCTGTTACACAGGAACAGGAGGAGGTCATTCAGCCCCTCGAGCCTGTTACATAGGAACAGGAGGAGGTCATTCAGCCCCTCGAGCCTGTTACATCGGAACAGGAGGAGGTCATTCAGCCCCTCGGGCCTGTTACACAGGAACAGGAGAAAGCTATTCAGCCCCTCGAGCCTGTTACACAGGAGCAGGAGGAGGCCATTCAGCCCCTTGAGCCTGTTACATAGGAACAGGAGGAGGCCATTCAGCCCCTCGAGCATGTTGCATAGGAACAGGAGGAGGCCATTCAGCCCCTCGAGGATATTACACAGGAACAGGAGGAGGCCATTTAGCCCCTCAAGCTTTTTACACAGGAACAGGAGGAGGCCATTTGGCCCCTCGAACCTGTTACACGGAACAGGAGGAGGCCATTCAGCCCCTCGAGGATGTTACACAGGAACAGGAGCAGGCCATTGAACCCCTCGAGCCTGTTACGCATAAACAGGAGGAGGCCATTGAACCCCTTGAGCCTGTTACGCAGGAACAGGAGGAGGTCATTCAGCTCCTCGAACCTGTTACACAGGAACAGGAGGAGGCCATTCAGCCCCTTGGGCCTGTTACACAGGAACAGGAGGAGGCCATTCAGCCCCTCGAGCCTGTTACATTGGAACAGGAGGAGGCCATTCAGCCCCTCGAGCCTGTAACATAGGAACAGGAGGAGGTCATTCAGCCCCTCGAGCCTGTTACATAGGAACAGCATGAGGCCATTCAGCCCCTCGAGCCTGTTACTTAGGAACAGGAGGAGACCATTCAGCCCCTCAAGCCTGTAACATAGGAACAGGAGGAGGCCATTCAGCCGCTCGGGCCTGTTACATAGGAACAGGAGGAGGCCATTCAGCCCCTCGAGCCTGTTACATAGGAACAGCATGAGGCCATTCAGCCCCTCGAGCCTGTTACTTAGGAACAGGAGGAGACCATTCAGCCCCTCGAGCCCGTTACACAGGAACAGGAGGAGGCCATTCAGCCCATCGAGGATGTTACACAGGAACAGGAGGAGGCCATTCAGGCCCTCGAGCCTGTTACACAGGAACAGGAGGAGGCCATTCAGCCGCTCGAGCCTGTTACACAGGAACAGGAGGAGGCCATTCAGCCCCTCGAACTTGTTACACAGGAACAGGAGGAGGTCATTCAGCACCTCGAGGATGTTACACAGGAACAGGAGGAAGCCATTCAGCCCCTCGAATCTGTTACACAGGAACAGGAGGAGGCCATTCAGCCCCTCGAGCCTGTTACACAGGAACAGGAGGAGCCCATTCAGTCCCTCGAGCCTGTTACACAGGAACAGGAGGAGGCCATTCAGCCCTTCGAGCCTGTGACACATGAACAGCAGGAGGCCATTTAGCTCCTCGAGTATGTTACACAGGAACAGGAGGAGGCCATTCAGCCCCTCGAGCCTGTTACACAGGAACAGGAGAGACCATTCAGCCCCTCGAGCCTGTTACACAGGAACAGGCGGAGGCCATTCAGGCCCTCGAGCCTTTTACGCAGGAATAGGAGAAGGCCCATTCAGCCCCTCGAGCCTGTACGCAGGAACAGGAGGAGGCCATTGAACCCCTTGAGCCTGTTACACAGGAACAGGAGGAGGCCATTGAACCCCTGGAGCCTGTTACACAGGACAAGGAGGAGGCCATTCAGCCCCTCGAGCCTGTTACACAAGACAAGAGGAGGCCATACAGGCCTTCGAGCCTTTTACGCAGGAACAGGAGGAGGGCATTCAGCCCCTCGAGCCTGTTACATAGGAAGAGGAGAAGGCCATTCAGCCCCTCGAGCCTGTTACATAGGAACAGGAGGAGGCCATTTAGCCCCTCGAGCCTGTTGCACTGGAACAGGAGGTGGCCATTCAGCCCCTCGAGCCTGTTACATTGGAACAGGAGGCCATTCAGCCCGTCGAGCCTGTTACATAGGAACAGGAGGAGGTCATTCAGCCCCTCGGGCCTGTTACACAGGAACAGGAGAAAGCTATTCAGCCCCTCGAGCCTGTTACACAGGAACAGGAGGAGGTCATTCAGCCCCTCGAGCCTGTTACATAGGAACAGGAGGAGGTCATTCAGCCCCTCGAGCCTGTTACATCGGAACAGGAGGAGGTCATTCAGCCCCTCGGGCCTGTTACACAGGAACAGGAGAAAGCTATTCAGCCCCTCGAGCCTGTTACACAGGAGCAGGAGGAGGCCATTCAGCCCCTTGAGCCTGTTACATAGGAACAGGAGGAGGCCATTCAGCCCCTCGAGCATGTTGCATAGGAACAGGAGGAGGCCATTCAGCCCCTCGAGGATATTACACAGGAACAGGAGGAGGCCATTTAGCCCCTCAAGCTTTTTACACAGGAACAGGAGGAGGCCATTTGGCCCCTCGAACCTGTTACACGGAACAGGAGGAGGCCATTCAGCCCCTCGAGGATGTTACACAGGAACAGGAGCAGGCCATTGAACCCCTCGAGCCTGTTACGCATAAACAGGAGGAGGCCATTGAACCCCTTGAGCCTGTTACGCAGGAACAGGAGGAGGTCATTCAGCTCCTCGAACCTGTTACACAGGAACAGGAGGAGGCCATTCAGCCCCTTGGGCCTGTTACACAGGAACAGGAGGAGGCCATTCAGCCCCTCGAGCCTGTTACATTGGAACAGGAGGAGGCCATTCAGCCCCTCGAGCCTGTAACATAGGAACAGGAGGAGGTCATTCAGCCCGTCGAGCCTGTTACACAGGAACAGGAGGAGGCCATTCAGCCCCTCGAGCCTGTTACATAGGAACAGGAGGAGGTCATTCAGCCCCTCGAGCCTGTAACATAGGAACAGGAGGAGGCCATTCAGCCCCTCGAGCCTGTTACGCAGGAACAGGAGGAGGCCATTCAGCCCGTCGAGCCTCTTACATAGGAACAGGAGGAGGCCATTCAGCCCCTCGAGCATGTTGCATAGGAACAGGAGGAGGCCATTCAGCCCCTCGAGCCTGTTACACAGGAACAGGAGGAGGCCATTCAGCCCCTCGAGCATGTTGCATAGGAACAGGAGGAGGCCATTCAGCCCCTCGAGGTTATTACACAGGAACAGGAGGAGGCCATTCAGCCCCTCGAGGATGTTACACAGGAACAGGAGGAGGCCATTCAGCCCCTCGAGCCTGTTACACAGGAACAGGAGGAGGCCATTCAGCCCCTCTGGCCTGTTATGTAGGAACAGCAGGAGGCCATTTAGCTCCTCGAGAATGTTACATGGGAACAGCATGAGGCCATTCAGTCCCTCGAGCCTGTTACATAGGAACAGGAGGAGGCCATTCAGCCCGTCGAGCCTGTAACATAGGAACAGGAGGAGGTCATTCAGCCCGTCGAGCCTGTTACACAGGAACAGGTGAAGGCCATTCAGCCCGTCGAGCCTCTTACATAGGAACAGGAGGAGGCCATTCAGCCCCTCGAGCATGTTGCATAGGAACAGGAGGAGGCCATTCTGCCCCTCGAGGATATTACACAGGAACAGGAGGAGGCCATTTAGCCCCTCAAGCTTTTTACACAGGAACAGGAGGAGGCCATTTGGCCCCTCGAACCTGTTACACGGAACAGGAGGAGGCCATTTAGCCCCACGAGCCTCTTACATAGGAACAGGAGGAGGCCATTCAGCCCCTCGAGCTTGTTGCATAGGAACAGCAGGAGGCCATTCAGCCCCTTGAGGATGTTTCACAGGAACAGGAGGAGGCCATTCAGCCCCTCGAGCATGTTACACAGGAACAGGAGGAGGCCATTCAGCCCCTCGGGCCTGTTACATAGGAACAGGAGGAGGCCATTCAGCCCCTCGAGCCTGTAACATAGGAACAGGAGGAGGCCATTCAGCCCCTCGGGACTGTTACACAGGAACAGGAGGAGGCCATTCAGACCCTCGGGCCTGTTACATAGGAACAGCATGAGGCCATTCAATCCCTCGAGCCTGTTATGTATGAACAGGACGTGGCCATTCAGCCCCTCGAGCCTGTACGCAGGAACAGGAGGAGGCCATTGAACCCCTTGAGTCTGTTACACAGGAACAGGAGGAGGCTATTCAGCCCCTCGAGCCTGTTTCAAAGGAACCGGAGGAGGCCATTCAGCCCCTCGAGCCTGTTACACAGGAACAGGAGGAGGCCATTGAACCCCTGGAGCCTGTTACACAGGACAAGGAGGAGGCCATTCAGCCCCTCGAGCCTGTTACACAAGACAAGAGGAGGCCATACAGGCCTTCGAGCCTTTTACGCAGGAACAGGAGGAGGCCATTCAGCCCCTCGAGCCTGTTACATTGGAACAGGAGGAGGCCATTCAGCCCCTCGAGCCTGTAACATAGGAACAGGAGGAGGTCATTCAGCCCGTCGAGCCTGTTACACAGGAACAGGAGGAGGCCATTCAGGCCCTCGAGCCTGTTACACAGGAACAGGAGGAGGCCATTCAGCCGCTCGAGCCTGTTACACAGGAACAGGAGGAGGCCATTCAGCCCCTCGAACTTGTTACACAGGAACAGGAGGAGGTCATTCAGCCCCTCGAGGATGTTACACAGGAACAGGAGGAAGCCATTCAGCCCCTCGAATCTGTTACACAGGAACAGGAGGAGGCCATTCAGCCCCTCGAGCCTGTTACACAGGAACAGGAGGAGCCCATTCAGTCCCTCGAGCCTGTTACACAGGAACAGGAGGAGGCCATTCAGCCCTTCGAGCCTGTTACACATGAACAGCAGGAGGCCATTTAGCTCCTCGAGTATGTTACACAGGAACAGGAGGAGGCCATTCAGCCCCTCGAGCCTGTTACACAGGAACAGGAGAGACCATTCAGCCCCTCGAGCCTGTTACACAGGAACAGGAGGAGGCCATTCAGGCCCTCGAGCCTTTTACGCAGGAATAGGAGAAGGCCCATTCAGCCCCTCGAGCCTGTACGCAGGAACAGGAGGAGGCCATTGAACCCCTTGAGCCTGTTACACAGGAACAGGAGGAGGCCATTGAACCCCTGGAGCATGTTACACAGGACAAGGAGGAGGCCATTCAGCCCCTCGAGCCTGTTACACAAGACAAGAGGAGGCCATACAGGCCTTCGAGCCTTTTACGCAGGAACAGGAGGAGGGCATTCAGCCCCTCGAGCCTGTTACATAGGAAGAGGAGAAGGCCATTCAGCCCCTCGAGCCTGTTACATAGGAACAGGAGGAGGCCATTTAGCCCCTCGAGCCTGTTGCACTGGAACAGGAGGTGGCCATTCAGCCCCTCGAGCCTGTTACATTGGAACAGGAGGCCATTCAGCCCGTCGAGCCTGTTACACGGGAACAGGAGGAGGCCATTCAGCCCCTCGAGCCTGTTACATAGGAACAGGAGGAGGTCATTCAGCCCCTCGAGCTTGTTACATAGGAACAGGAGGAGGTCATTCAGCCCCTCGAGCCTGTTACATCGGAACAGGAGGAGGTCATTCAGCCCCTCGGGCCTGTTACACAGGAACAGGAGAAAGTTATTCAGCCCCTCGAGCCTGTTACACAGGAGCAGGAGGAGGCCATTCAGCCCCTCGAGCCTGTAACATAGGAACAGGAGGAGGCCATTCAGTCCCTCGAGCCTGTAACATAGGAACAGGAGGAGGGCATTCAGCCTCTCGATCCTGTTACACAGGAACAGGTGAAGGCCATTCCGCACGTCTAGCCTCTTACATAGGAACAGGAGGAGGCCATTCAGCCCCTCGAGCATGTTGCATAGGAACAGGAGGAGGCCATTCAGCCCCTCGAGGATATTACACAGGAACAGGAGGAGGCCATTTAGCCCCTCAAGCTTTTTACACAGGAACAGGAGGAGGCCATTTGGCCCCTCGAACCTGTTACACGGAACAGGAGGAGGCCATTCAGCCCCTCGAGGATGTTACACAGGAACAGGAGCAGGCCATTGAACCCCTCGAGCCTGTTACGCATAAACAGGAGGAGGCCATTGAACCCCTTGAGCCTGTTACGCAGGAACAGGAGGAGGTCATTCAGCTCCTCGAACCTGTTACACAGGAACAGGAGGAGGCCATTCAGCCCCTTGGGCCTGTTACACAGGAACAGGAGGAGGCCATTCAGCCCCTCGAGCCTGTTACATTGGAACAGGAGGAGGCCATTCAGCCCCTCGAGCCTGTAACATAGGAACAGGAGGAGGTCATTCAGCCCGTCGAGCCTGTTACACAGGAACAGGAGGAGGCCATTCAGCCCCTCGAGCCTGTTACATAGGAACAGGAGGAGGTCATTCAGCCCCTCGAGCCTGTAACATAGGAACAGGAGGAGGCCATTCAGCCCCTCGAGCCTGTTACGCAGGAACAGGAGGAGGCCATTCAGCCCGTCGTGCCTCTTACATAGGAACAGGAGGAGGCCATTCAGCCCCTCGAGCATGTTGCATAGGAACAGGAGGAGGCCATTCAGCCCCTCGAGGTTATTACACAGGAACAGGAGGAGGCCATTCAGCCCCTCGAGGATGTTACACAGGAACAGGAGGAGGCCATTCAGCCCCTCGAGCCTGTTACACAGGAACAGGAGGAGGCCATTCAGCCCCTCTGGCCTGTTATGTAGGAACAGCAGGAGGCCATTTAGCTCCTCGAGAATGTTACATGGGAACAGCATGAGGCCATTCAGTCCCTCGAGCCTGTTACATAGGAACAGGAGGAGGCCATTCAGGCCCTCGAGCCTGTTACATTGGAACAGGAGGCCATTCAGCCCGTCGAGCCTGTTACACGGGAACAGGAGGAGGCCATTCAGCCCCTCGAGCCTGTTACATAGGAACAGGAGGAGGTCATTCAGCCCCTCGAGCCTGTTACATCGGAACAGGAGGAGGTCATTCAGCCCCTCGGGCCTGTTACACAGGAACAGGAGAAAGCTATTCAGCCCCTCGAGCCTGTTACACAGGAACAGGAGGAGGCCATTCAGCCCCTCGAGCCTGTTACACAGGAACAGGAGGAGGCCATTCAGCCGCTCGGGCCTCTTACATAGGAACAGGAGGAGGCCATTCAGCCGCTCGGGCCTGTTACATAGGAACAGGAGGAGGCCATTCAGCCCCTCGAGCCTGTAACATAGGAACAGGAGGAGGCCATTCAGCCGCTCGGGCCTGTTACATAGGAACAGGAGGAGGCCATTCAGCCCCTCGAGCCTGTTACATAGGAACAGCATGAGGCCATTCAGCCCCTCGAGCCTGTTACTTAGGAATAGGAGGAGACCATTCAGCCCCTCGAGCCCGTTACACAGGAACAGGAGGAGGCCATTCAGCCCATCGAGGATGTTACACAGGAACAGGAGGAGGCCATTCAGGCCCTCGAGCCTGTTACACAGGAACAGGAGGAGGCCATTCAGCCGCTCGAGCCTGTTACACAGGAACAGGAGGAGGCCATTCAGCCCCTCGAACTTGTTACACAGGAACAGGAGGAGGTCATTCAGCCCCTCGAGGATGTTACACAGGAACAGGAGGAAGCCATTCAGCCCCTCGAATCTGTTACACAGGAACAGGAGGAGGCCATTCAGCCCCTCGAGCCTGTTACACAGGAACAGGAGGAGCCCATTCAGTCCCTCGAGCCTGTTACACAGGAACAGGAGGAGGCCATTCAGCCCTTCGAGCCTGTTACACATGAACAGCAGGAGGCCATTTAGCTCCTCGAGTATGTTACACAGGAACAGGAGGAGGCCATTCAGCCCCTCGAGCCTGTTACACAGGAACAGGAGAGACCATTCAGCCCCTCGAGCCTGTTACACAGGAACAGGAGGAGGCCATTCAGGCCCTCGAGCCTTTTACGCAGGAATAGGAGAAGGCCCATTCAGCCCCTCGTGCCTGTACGCAGGAACAGGAGGAGGCCATTGACCCCTTTGAGCCTGTTACACAGGAACAGGAGGAGGCCATTGAACCCCTGGAGCCTGTTACACAGGACAAGGAGGAGGCCATTCAGCCCCTCGAGCCTGTTACACAAGACAAGAGGAGGCCATACAGGCCTTCGAGCCTTTTACGCAGGACCAGGAGGAGGCTATTCAGCCCCTAGCGCCTGTTACACAAGATAGGAGGAGGCCATTTAGCTCCTCGGGAATGTTACATGGGAACAGCATGAGGCCATTCAGTCCCTCGAGCCTGTTACACAGGAACAGGAGGAGGCCATTCAGGCCCTCGAGCCTGTTACATTGGAACAGGAGGCCATTCAGCCCGTCGAGCCTGTTACACGGGAACAGGAGGAGGCCATTCAGCCCCTCGAGCCTGTTACATAGGAACAGGAGGAGGTCATTCAGCCCCTCGAGCCTGTTACATCGGAACAGGAGGAGGTCATTCAGCCCCTCGGGCCTGTTACACAGGAACAGGAGAAAGCTATTCAGCCCCTCGAGCCTGTTACACAGGAACAGGAGGAGGCCATTCAGCCCCTCGAGCCTGTTACACAGGAACAGGAGAAGGCCATTCAGCCCCTCGAGCCTGTAACATAGGAACAGGAGGAGGCCATTCAGCCGCTCGGGCCTGTTACATAGGAACAGGAGGAGGCCATTCAGCCCCTCGAGCCTGTAACATAGGAACAGGAGGAGGCCATTCAGCCGCTCGGGCCTGTTACATAGGAACAGGAGGAGGCCATTCAGCCCCTCGAGCCTGTTACATAGGAACAGCATGAGGCCATTCAGCCCCTCGAGCCTGTTACTTCGGAACAGGAGGAGACCATTCAGCCCCTCGAGCCCGTTACACAGGAACAGGAGGAGGCCATTCAGCCCATCGAGGATGTTACACAGGAACAGGAGGAGGCCATTCAGGCCCTCGAGCCTGTTACACAGGAACAGGAGGAGGCCATTCAGCCGCTCGAGCCTGTTACACAGGAACAGGAGGAGGCCATTCAGCCCCTCGAACTTGTTACACAGGAACAGGAGGAGGTCATTCAGCCCCTCGAGGATGTTACACAGGAACAGGAGGAAGCCATTCAGCCCCTCGAATCTGTTACACAGGAACAGGAGGAGGCCATTCAGCCCCTCGAGCCTGTTACACAGGAACAGGAGGAGCCCATTCAGTCCCTCGAGCCTGTTACACAGGAACAGGAGGAGGCCATTCAGCCCTTCGAGCCTGTTACACATGAACAGCAGGAGGCCATTTAGCTCCTCGAGTATGTTACACAGGAACAGGAGGAGGCCATTCAGCCCCTCGAGCCTGTTACACAGGAACAGGAGAGACCATTCAGCCCCTCGAGCCTGTTACACAGGAACAGGAGGAGGCCATTCAGGCCCTCGAGCCTTTTACGCAGGAATAGGAGAAGGCCCATTCAGCCCCTCGAGCCTGTACGCAGGAACAGGAGGAGGCCATTGAACCCTTTGAGCCTGTTACACAGGAACAGGAGGAGGCCATTGAACCCCTGGAGCCTGTTACACAGGACAAGGAGGAGGCCATTCAGCCCCTCGAGCCTGTTACACAAGACAAGAGGAGGCCATACAGGCCTTCGAGCCTTTTACGCAGGAACAGGAGGAGGGCATTCAGCCCCTCGAGCCTGTTACATAGGAAGAGGAGAAGGCCATTCAGCCCCTCGAGCCTGTTACATAGGAACAGGAGGAGGCCATTTAGCCCCTCGAGCCTGTTGCACTGGAACAGGAGGTGGCCATTCAGCCCCTCGAGCCTGTTACATAGGAACAGGAGAAGGCCATTCAGCCCCTCGAGCCTGTTACACAGGAACAGGAGGAGGCCATTCAGCCCCTCGAGCCTGTTACATAGGAACAGGAGGAGGCCATTCAGCCGCTCGGGCCTGTTACACAGGAACAGGAGGAGGCCATTCAGCCCCTCGGGCCTCTTACATAGGAACAGGAGGAGGCCATTCAGCCGCTCGGGCCTGTTACATAGGAACAGGAGGAGGCCATTCAGCCCCTCGAGCCTGTAACATAGGAACAGGAGGAGGCCATTCAGCCGCTCGGGCCTGTTACATAGGAACAGGAGGAGGCCATTCAGCCCCTCGAGCCTGTTACATAGGAACAGCATGAGGCCATTCAGCCCCTCGAGCCTGTTACTTAGGAATAGGAGGAGACCATTCAGCCCCTCGAGCCCGTTACACAGGAACAGGAGGAGGCCATTCAGCCCATCGAGGATGTTACACAGGAACAGGAGGAGGCCATTCAGGCCCTCGAGCCTGTTACACAGGAACAGGAGGAGGCCATTCAGCCGCTCGAGCCTGTTACACAGGAACAGGAGGAGGCCATTCAGCCCCTCGAACTTGTTACACAGGAACAGGAGGAGGTCATTCAGCCCCTCGAGGATGTTACACAGGAACAGGAGGAAGCCATTCAGCCCCTCGAATCTGTTACACAGGAACAGGAGGAGGCCATTCAGCCCCTCGAGCCTGTTACACAGGAACAGGAGGAGCCCATTCAGTCCCTCGAGCCTGTTACACAGGAACAGGAGGAGGCCATTCAGCCCTTCGAGCCTGTTACACATGAACAGCAGGAGGCCATTTAGCTCCTCGAGTATGTTACACAGGAACAGGAGGAGGCCATTCAGGCCCTCGAGCCTTTTACGCAGGAATAGGAGAAGGCCCATTCAGCCCCTCGTGCCTGTACGCAGGAACAGGAGGAGGCCATTGACCCCTTTGAGCCTGTTACACAGGAACAGGAGGAGGCCATTGAACCCCTGGAGCCTGTTACACAGGACAAGGAGGAGGCCATTCAGCCCCTCGAGCCTGTTACACAAGACAAGAGGAGGCCATACAGGCCTTCGAGCCTTTTACGCAGGACCAGGAGGAGGCTATTCAGCCCCTAGCGCCTGTTACACAAGATAGGAGGAGGCCATTTAGCTCCTCGAGAATGTTACATGGGAACAGCATGAGGCCATTCAGTCCCTCGAGCCTGTTACACAGGAACAGGAGGAGGCCATTCAGGCCCTCGAGCCTGTTACATTGGAACAGGAGGCCATTCAGCCCGTCGAGCCTGTTACACGGGAACAGGAGGAGGCCATTCAGCCCCTCGAGCCTGTTACATAGGAACAGGAGGAGGTCATTCAGCCCCTCGAGCCTGTTACATCGGAACAGGAGGAGGTCATTCAGCCCCTCGGGTCTGTTACACAGGAACAGGAGAAAGCTATTCAGCCCCTCGAGCCTGTTACACAGGAACAGGAGGAGGCCATTCAGCCCCTCGAGCCTGTTACACAGGAACAGGAGGAGGCCATTCAGCCCCTCGAGCCTGTAACATAGGAACAGGAGGAGGCCATTCAGCCGCTCGGGCCTGTTACATAGGAACAGGAGGAGGCCATTCAGCCCCTCGAGCCTGTAACATAGGAACAGGAGGAGGCCATTCAGCCGCTCGGGCCTGTTACATAGGAACAGGAGGAGGCCATTCAGCCCCTCGAGCCTGTTACATAGGAACAGCATGAGGCCATTCAGCCCCTCGAGCCTGTTACTTCGGAACAGGAGGAGACCATTCAGCCCCTCGAGCCCGTTACACAGGAACAGGAGGAGGCCATTCAGCCCATCGAGGATGTTACACAGGAACAGGAGGAGGCCATTCAGGCCCTCGAGCCTGTTACACAGGAACAGGAGGAGGCCATTCAGCCGCTCGAGCCTGTTACACAGGAACAGGAGGAGGCCATTCAGCCCCTCGAACTTGTTACACAGGAACAGGAGGAGGTCATTCAGCCCCTCGAGGATGTTACACAGGAACAGGAGGAAGCCATTCAGCCCCTCGAATCTGTTACACAGGAACAGGAGGAGGCCATTCAGCCCCTCGAGCCTGTTACACAGGAACAGGAGGAGCCCATTCAGTCCCTCGAGCCTGTTACACAGGAACAGGAGGAGGCCATTCAGCCCTTCGAGCCTGTTACACATGAACAGCAGGAGGCCATTTAGCTCCTCGAGTATGTTACACAGGAACAGGAGGAGGCCATTCAGCCCCTCGAGCCTGTTACACAGGAACAGGAGAGACCATTCAGCCCCTCGAGCCTGTTACACAGGAACAGGAGGAGGCCATTCAGGCCCTCGAGCCTTTTACGCAGGAATAGGAGAAGGCCCATTCAGCCCCTCGAGCCTGTACGCAGGAACAGGAGGAGGCCATTGAACCCTTTGAGCCTGTTACACAGGAACAGGAGGAGGCCATTGAACCCCTGGAGCCTGTTACACAGGACAAGGAGGAGGCCATTCAGCCCCTCGAGCCTGTTACACAAGACAAGAGGAGGCCATACAGGCCTTCGAGCCTTTTACGCAGGAACAGGAGGAGGGCATTCAGCCCCTCGAGCCTGTTACATAGGAAGAGGAGAAGGCCATTCAGCCCCTCGAGCCTGTTACATAGGAACAGGAGGAGGCCATTTAGCCCCTCGAGCCTGTTGCACTGGAACAGGAGGTGGCCATTCAGCCCCTCGAGCCTGTTACATAGGAACAGGAGAAGGCCATTCAGCCCCTCGAATCTGTTGCACAGGAACAGGAGGAGGCCATTGAGGGCCTCGGGCCTGTTACACAGGAACAGGAGAAGGCCATTCAGCCCCTCGAGCCTGTTACATAGGAAGAGGAGAAGGCCATTCAGCCCCTCGAGCCTGTTACACAGGAACAGGAGGAAGCCATTCAGCCCCTCGAGGATGTTACACAGGAACAGGAGGAGGCCATTCAGCCCCTCGGGCCTGTTACACAGGAACAGGAGGAAGCCATTCAGCATCCTCGAGCCTGTTACACAGGAACAGGAGAAGGCCATTCAGCCCCTCGAGCCTGTTACACAGGAACAGGAGGAGGCTATTCAGCCCCTCGGGCCTGTTACACAGGAACAGGAGGAGGCCATTCAGCCCCTCGGGCCTGTTACACAGGAACAGGAGGAAGCCATTCAGCATCCTCGAGCCTGTTACATAGGAACAGGAGGAGGCCATTCAGCCCCTCGAGCCTGTTACACAGGAACAGGAGGAAGCCATTCAGCATCCTCGAGCCTGTTACATAGGAACAGGAGGAGGCCGTTCAGCCCCTCGAGCCTGTTACATAGGAACAGGAGGAGGCCATTCAGCCCCTCGAGCCTGTTACACAGGAACAGGAGGAGGCCATTCAGCCCCTCGGGCCTGTTACATAGGAACAGGAGGAGGCCATTCAGCCCCTCGAGCCTGTTACACAGGAACAGGAGGAGGCCATTCAGCCCCTCGAGCCTGTAACATAGGAACAGGAGGAGGCCATTCAGCCCCTCGAGCCTGTAACATAGGAACAGGAGGAGGCCATTCAGCCCCTCGAGCCTGTAACATAGGAACAGGAGGAGGCCATTCAGCCCCTCGGGCCTGTTGCATAGGAACAGGAGGAGGCCATTCAGCCTCTCGAGCCTGTTACACAGGAACAGGTGAAGGCCATTCAGCCCCTCGGGCCTGTAACATTGGAACAAGAGGAGGCCATTAACCCCCTCGAGCCTGTTACTTAGGAACAGGAGGAGGCCATTCAGCCCCTCGAGCCTGTTACACAGGAACAGGTGAAGGCCATTCAGCCCCTCGGGCCTGTTACATAGGAACAGGAGGAGGCCATTCAGCCCCTCGAGCCTGTAACATAGGAACAGGAGGAGGCCATTCAGCCCCTCGGGCCTGTTGCACAGGAACAGGAGGAGGCCATTCAGCCCCTCGAGGATGTTACACAGGAACAGGAGTCGGCCATTCAGCCCCTCGAGGATGTTACACAGGAACAGGAGGAGGCCATTCAGCCCCTCGAGGATGTTACACAGGAACACGAGGAGGCCATTCAGCCCCTCGAATCTGTTGCACAGGAACAGGAGGTGGCCATTCAGCCCCTCGAGCCTGTTACATAGGAACAGGAGGAGGCCATTCAGCCCCTCGAGCATGTTGCACAGGAACAGGAGGAGGCCATTGAACCCCTTGAGCCTGTTACGCAGGAACAGGAGGAGGTCATTCAGCCCCTCGAACCTGTTACACAGGAACAGGAGGAGGCCATTCAGCCCATCGAATATGTTACATAGGAACAGGAGGTGGCCATTCAGCCCCTCGAGCCAGTTACGCAGGACCAGGAGGAGGCTATTCAGCCCCTAGCGCCTGTTACACAAGACAGGAGGAGGCCATTTAGCCCCTCGAGCCTGTTGCATAAGAACAGGAGGAGGCCATTCAGCCCCTCAAGCCTGTTACGCAGGAACAGGAGGAGGCCATTCAGCCCCTCGAACCTGTTACACAGGAACAGGAAGAGGCCATTCAGCCCCTCGAATCTGTTACACAGGAACAGGAGGAGGCCATTCAGCCCCTCGAGCCTGTTACATAGGAACAGGAGGGGGCCATTCAGCCCCTCGAGCCTGTTACACAGGAACAAAGGAGGCCATTCAGCCCCTCGGGCCTGTTACACAGGAACAGGTGAAGGCCATTCAGCCCCTCGAGCCTGTAACATAGGAACAGGAGGAGTACATTCAGCCCCTCGAGCCTGTAACATAGGAACAGGAGGAGGCCATTCAGCCCCTCGAGCCTGTAACATAGGAACAGGAGGAGGCCATTCAGCCCCTCGGGCCTGTTGCATAGGAACAGGAGGAGGCCATTCAGCCTCTCGAGCCTGTTACACAGGAACAGGTGAAGGCCATTCAGCCCCTCGGGCCTGTAACATTGGAACAAGAGGAGGCCATTAACACCCTCGAGCCTGTTACTTAGGAGCAGGAGGAGGCCATTCAGCCCCTCGAGCCTGTTACACAGGAACAGGTGAAGGCCATTCAGCCCCTCGGGCCTGTTACATAGGAACAGGAGGAGGCCATTCAGCCCCTCGAGCCTGTAACATAGGAACAGGAGGAGGCCATTCAGCCCGTCGGGCCTGTTGCACAGGAACAGGAGGAGGCCATTCAGCCCCTCGAATCTGTTGCACAGGAACAGGAGGTGGCCATTCAGCCCCTCGAGGATGTTACACAGGAAAAGGAGTCGGCCATTCAGCCCCTCGAGGATGTTACACAGGAACAGGAGGAGGTCATTCAGTCCCTCGAGGATGTTACACAGGAACACGAGGAGGCCATTCAGCCCCTCGAATCTGTTGCACAGGAACAGGATGTGGCCATTCAGCCCCTCGAGCCTGTTACATAGGAACAGGAGGAGGCCATTCAGCCCTTCGAGCATGTTGCACAGGAACAGGAGGAGGCCATTGAACCCCTTGAGCCTGTTACGCAGGAACAGGAGGAGGTCATTCAGCCCCTCGAACCTGTTACACAGGAACAGGAGGAGGCCATTCAGCCCATCGAATATGTTACATAGGAACAGGAGGTGGCCATTCAGCCCCTCGAGCCAGTTACGCAGGACCAGGAGGAGGCTATTCAGCCCCTAGCGCCTGTTACACAAGACAGGAGGAGGCCATTTAGCCCCTCGAGCCTGTTGCATAAGAACAGGAGGAGGCCATTCAGCCCCTCAAGCCTGTTATGCAGGAACAGGAGGAGGCCATTCAGCCCCTCGAACCTGTTACAGAGGAACAGGAGGAGGCCATTCAGCCCCTCGAATCTGTTACACAGGAACAGGTGGAGGCCATTCAGCCCCTTGAGCCTGTTACATAGGAACAGGAGGAGGCCATTCAGCCCATCGAGGATGTTACACAGGAACAGGAGGAGGCCATTCAGCCCCTCGAGGATGTTACATAGGAACAGCATGAGGCCATTCAGTCCCTCGAGCCTGTTACATAGGAACAGGAGGAGGCCATTCAGCCCCTCGAGCCTGTTACATTGGAACAGGAGGAGGCCATTCAGCCCCTCGAGCCTGTAACATAGGAACAGGAGGAGGTCATTCAGCCCGTCGAGCCTGTTACACAGGAACAGGAGGAGGCCATTCAGACCCTCGAGCCTGTAACATAGGAACAGGAGGAGGCCATTCAGCCCCTCGAGCCTGTTACACAGGAACAGGAGGAGGCCATTCAGCCCGTCGAGCCTCTTACATAGGTACAGGAGGAGGCCATTCAGCCCCTCGAGCCTGTTACACAGGAACAGGAGGAGGCCATTCAGTCCCTCGAGCCTGTTACACAGGAACAGGAGAAGGCCATTCAGCCCGTCAAGCCTGTAACATTGGAACAAGAGGAGGCCATTCAGCTCCTCGAGCCTGTTACACAGGAACAGGTGAAGGCCATTCAGCCCCTCGAGCCTGTTACACAGGAACAGGAGGAGGCCATTCAGCCTCTCGAGCCTGTTACACAGGAACAGGTGAAGGCCATTCAGCCCCTCGGGCCTGTTACATAGGAACAGGAGGAGGCCATTCAGCCCCTCGAGCCTGTTACACAGGAACAGGAGGAGGCCATTCAGCCCCTCGAGCCTGTAACATAGGAACAGGAGGAGGCCATTCAGCCCCTCGAGCCTGTAACATAGGAACAGGAGGAGGCCATTCAGCCCCTCGAGCCTGTAACATAGGAACAGGAGGAGGCCATTCAGCCCCTCGGGCCTGTTGCATAGGAACAGGAGGAGGCCATTCAGCCTCTCGAGCCTGTTACACAGGAACAGGTGAAGGCCATTCAGCGCCTCGGGCCTGTAACATTGGAACAAGAGGAGGCCATTAACCCCCTCGAGCCTGTTACTTAGGAACAGGAGGAGGCCATTCAGCCCCTCGAGCCTGTTACACAGGAACAGGTGAAGGCCATTCAGCCCCTCGGGCCTGTTACATAGGAACAGGAGGAGGCCATTCAGCCCCTCGAGCCTGTAACATAGGAACAGGAGGAGGCCATTCAGCCCCTCGGGCCTGTTGCACAGGAACAGGAGGAGGCCATTCAGCCCCTCGAATCTGTTGCACAGGAACAGGAGGTGGCCATTCAGCCCCTCGAGGATGTTACACAGGAACAGGAGTCGGCCATTCAGCCCCTCGAGGATGTTACACAGGAACAGGAGGAGGCCATTCAGCCCCTCGAGGATGTTACACAGGAACACGAGGAGGCCATTCAGCCCCTCGAATCTGTTGCACAGGAACAGGAGGTGGCCATTCAGCCCCTCGAGCCTGTTACATAGGAACAGGAGGAGGCCATTCAGCCCCTCGAGCATGTTGCACAGGAACAGGAGGAGGCCATTGAAACCCTTGAGCCTGTTACTCAGGAACAGGAGGAGGTCATTCAGCCCCTCGAACCTGTTACACAGGAACAGGAGGAGGCCATTCAGCCCATCGAATATGTTACATAGGAACAGGAGGTGGCCATTCAGCCCCTCGAGCCAGTTACGCAGGACCAGGAGGAGGCTATTCAGCCCCTAGCGCCTGTTACACAAGACAGGAGGAGGCCATTTAGCCCCTCGAGCCTGTTGCATAAGAACAGGAGGAGGCCATTCAGCCCCTCGAACTTGTTACACAGGAACAGGAGGAGGTCATTCAGCCCCTCGAGGATGTTACACAGGAACAGGAGGAAGCCATTCAGCCCCTCGAATCTGTTACACAGGAACAGGAGGAGGCCATTCAGCCCCTCGAGCCTGTTACACAGGAACAGGAGGAGCCCATTCAGTCCCTCGAGCCTGTTACACAGGAACAGGAGGAGGCCATTCAGCCCTTCGAGCCTGTTACACATGAACAGCAGGAGGCCATTTAGCTCCTCGAGTATGTTACACAGGAACAGGAGGAGGCCATTCAGGCCCTCGAGCCTTTTACGCAGGAATAGGAGAAGGCCCATTCAGCCCCTCGTGCCTGTACGCAGGAACAGGAGGAGGCCATTGACCCCTTTGAGCCTGTTACACAGGAACAGGAGGAGGCCATTGAACCCCTGGAGCCTGTTACACAGGACAAGGAGGAGGCCATTCAGCCCCTCGAGCCTGTTACACAAGACAAGAGGAGGCCATACAGGCCTTCGAGCCTTTTACGCAGGACCAGGAGGAGGCTATTCAGCCCCTAGCGCCTGTTACACAAGATAGGAGGAGGCCATTTAGCTCCTCGAGAATGTTACATGGGAACAGCATGAGGCCATTCAGTCCCTCGAGCCTGTTACACAGGAACAGGAGGAGGCCATTCAGGCCCTCGAGCCTGTTACATTGGAACAGGAGGCCATTCAGCCCGTCGAGCCTGTTACACGGGAACAGGAGGAGGCCATTCAGCCCCTCGAGCCTGTTACATAGGAACAGGAGGAGGTCATTCAGCCCCTCGAGCCTGTTACATCGGAACAGGAGGAGGTCATTCAGCCCCTCGGGCCTGTTACACAGGAACAGGAGAAAGCTATTCAGCCCCTCGAGCCTGTTACACAGGAACAGGAGGAGGCCATTCAGCCCCTCGAGCCTGTTACACAGGAACAGGAGGAGGCCATTCAGCCCCTCGAGCCTGTAACATAGGAACAGGAGGAGGCCATTCAGCCGCTCGGGCCTGTTACATAGGAACAGGAGGAGGCCATTCAGCCCCTCGAGCCTGTAACATAGGAACAGGAGGAGGCCATTCAGCCGCTCGGGCCTGTTACATAGGAACAGGAGGAGGCCATTCAGCCCCTCGAGCCTGTTACATAGGAACAGCATGAGGCCATTCAGCCCCTCGAGCCTGTTACTTCGGAACAGGAGGAGACCATTCAGCCCCTCGAGCCCGTTACACAGGAACAGGAGGAGGCCATTCAGCCCATCGAGGATGTTACACAGGAACAGGAGGAGGCCATTCAGGCCCTCGAGCCTGTTACACAGGAACAGGAGGAGGCCATTCAGCCGCTCGAGCCTGTTACACAGGAACAGGAGGAGGCCATTCAGCCCCTCGAACTTGTTACACAGGAACAGGAGGAGGTCATTCAGCCCCTCGAGGATGTTACACAGGAACAGGAGGAAGCCATTCAGCCCCTCGAATCTGTTACACAGGAACAGGAGGAGGCCATTCAGCCCCTCGAGCCTGTTACACAGGAACAGGAGGAGCCCATTCAGTCCCTCGAGCCTGTTACACAGGAACAGGAGGAGGCCATTCAGCCCTTCGAGCCTGTTACACATGAACAGCAGGAGGCCATTTAGCTCCTCGAGTATGTTACACAGGAACAGGAGGAGGCCATTCAGCCCCTCGAGCCTGTTACACAGGAACAGGAGAGACCATTCAGCCCCTCGAGCCTGTTACACAGGAACAGGAGGAGGCCATTCAGGCCCTCGAGCCTTTTACGCAGGAATAGGAGAAGGCCCATTCAGCCCCTCGAGCCTGTACGCAGGAACAGGAGGAGGCCATTGAACCCTTTGAGCCTGTTACACAGGAACAGGAGGAGGCCATTGAACCCCTGGAGCCTGTTACACAGGACAAGGAGGAGGCCATTCAGCCCCTCGAGCCTGTTACACAAGACAAGAGGAGGCCATACAGGCCTTCGAGCCTTTTACGCAGGAACAGGAGGAGGGCATTCAGCCCCTCGAGCCTGTTACATAGGAAGAGGAGAAGGCCATTCAGCCCCTCGAGCCTGTTACATAGGAACAGGAGGAGGCCATTTAGCCCCTCGAGCCTGTTGCACTGGAACAGGAGGTGGCCATTCAGCCCCTCGAGCCTGTTACATAGGAACAGGAGAAGGCCATTCAGCCCCTCGAATCTGTTGCACAGGAACAGGAGGAGGCCATTGAGGGCCTCGGGCCTGTTACACAGGAACAGGAGAAGGCCATTCAGCCCCTCGAGCCTGTTACATAGGAAGAGGAGAAGGCCATTCAGCCCCTCGAGCCTGTTACACAGGAACAGGAGGAAGCCATTCAGCCCCTCGAGGATGTTACACAGGAACAGGAGGAGGCCATTCAGCCCCTCGGGCCTGTTACACAGGAACAGGAGGAAGCCATTCAGCATCCTCGAGCCTGTTACACAGGAACAGGAGAAGGCCATTCAGCCCCTCGAGCCTGTTACACAGGAACAGGAGGAGGCTATTCAGCCCCTCGGGCCTGTTACACAGGAACAGGAGGAGGCCATTCAGCCCCTCGGGCCTGTTACACAGGAACAGGAGGAAGCCATTCAGCATCCTCGAGCCTGTTACATAGGAACAGGAGGAGGCCATTCAGCCCCTCGAGCCTGTTACACAGGAACAGGAGGAAGCCATTCAGCATCCTCGAGCCTGTTACATAGGAACAGGAGGAGGCCGTTCAGCCCCTCGAGCCTGTTACATAGGAACAGGAGGAGGCCATTCAGCCCCTCGAGCCTGTTACACAGGAACAGGAGGAGGCCATTCAGCCCCTCGGGCCTGTTACATAGGAACAGGAGGAGGCCATTCAGCCCCTCGAGCCTGTTACACAGGAACAGGAGGAGGCCATTCAGCCCCTCGAGCCTGTAACATAGGAACAGGAGGAGGCCATTCAGCCCCTCGAGCCTGTAACATAGGAACAGGAGGAGGCCATTCAGCCCCTCGAGCCTGTAACATAGGAACAGGAGGAGGCCATTCAGCCCCTCGGGCCTGTTGCATAGGAACAGGAGGAGGCCATTCAGCCTCTCGAGCCTGTTACACAGGAACAGGTGAAGGCCATTCAGCCCCTCGGGCCTGTAACATTGGAACAAGAGGAGGCCATTAACCCCCTCGAGCCTGTTACTTAGGAACAGGAGGAGGCCATTCAGCCCCTCGAGCCTGTTACACAGGAACAGGTGAAGGCCATTCAGCCCCTCGGGCCTGTTACATAGGAACAGGAGGAGGCCATTCAGCCCCTCGAGCCTGTAACATAGGAACAGGAGGAGGCCATTCAGCCCCTCGGGCCTGTTGCACAGGAACAGGAGGAGGCCATTCAGCCCCTCGAGGATGTTACACAGGAACAGGAGTCGGCCATTCAGCCCCTCGAGGATGTTACACAGGAACAGGAGGAGGCCATTCAGCCCCTCGAGGATGTTACACAGGAACACGAGGAGGCCATTCAGCCCCTCGAATCTGTTGCACAGGAACAGGAGGTGGCCATTCAGCCCCTCGAGCCTGTTACATAGGAACAGGAGGAGGCCATTCAGCCCCTCGAGCATGTTGCACAGGAACAGGAGGAGGCCATTGAACCCCTTGAGCCTGTTACGCAGGAACAGGAGGAGGTCATTCAGCCCCTCGAACCTGTTACACAGGAACAGGAGGAGGCCATTCAGCCCATCGAATATGTTACATAGGAACAGGAGGTGGCCATTCAGCCCCTCGAGCCAGTTACGCAGGACCAGGAGGAGGCTATTCAGCCCCTAGCGCCTGTTACACAAGACAGGAGGAGGCCATTTAGCCCCTCGAGCCTGTTGCATAAGAACAGGAGGAGGCCATTCAGCCCCTCAAGCCTGTTACGCAGGAACAGGAGGAGGCCATTCAGCCCCTCGAACCTGTTACACAGGAACAGGAAGAGGCCATTCAGCCCCTCGAATCTGTTACACAGGAACAGGAGGAGGCCATTCAGCCCCTCGAGCCTGTTACATAGGAACAGGAGGGGGCCATTCAGCCCCTCGAGCCTGTTACACAGGAACAAAGGAGGCCATTCAGCCCCTCGGGCCTGTTACACAGGAACAGGTGAAGGCCATTCAGCCCCTCGAGCCTGTAACATAGGAACAGGAGGAGTACATTCAGCCCCTCGAGCCTGTAACATAGGAACAGGAGGAGGCCATTCAGCCCCTCGAGCCTGTAACATAGGAACAGGAGGAGGCCATTCAGCCCCTCGGGCCTGTTGCATAGGAACAGGAGGAGGCCATTCAGCCTCTCGAGCCTGTTACACAGGAACAGGTGAAGGCCATTCAGCCCCTCGGGCCTGTAACATTGGAACAAGAGGAGGCCATTAACACCCTCGAGCCTGTTACTTAGGAGCAGGAGGAGGCCATTCAGCCCCTCGAGCCTGTTACACAGGAACAGGTGAAGGCCATTCAGCCCCTCGGGCCTGTTACATAGGAACAGGAGGAGGCCATTCAGCCCCTCGAGCCTGTAACATAGGAACAGGAGGAGGCCATTCAGCCCGTCGGGCCTGTTGCACAGGAACAGGAGGAGGCCATTCAGCCCCTCGAATCTGTTGCACAGGAACAGGAGGTGGCCATTCAGCCCCTCGAGGATGTTACACAGGAAAAGGAGTCGGCCATTCAGCCCCTCGAGGATGTTACACAGGAACAGGAGGAGGTCATTCAGTCCCTCGAGGATGTTACACAGGAACACGAGGAGGCCATTCAGCCCCTCGAATCTGTTGCACAGGAACAGGATGTGGCCATTCAGCCCCTCGAGCCTGTTACATAGGAACAGGAGGAGGCCATTCAGCCCTTCGAGCATGTTGCACAGGAACAGGAGGAGGCCATTGAACCCCTTGAGCCTGTTACGCAGGAACAGGAGGAGGTCATTCAGCCCCTCGAACCTGTTACACAGGAACAGGAGGAGGCCATTCAGCCCATCGAATATGTTACATAGGAACAGGAGGTGGCCATTCAGCCCCTCGAGCCAGTTACGCAGGACCAGGAGGAGGCTATTCAGCCCCTAGCGCCTGTTACACAAGACAGGAGGAGGCCATTTAGCCCATCGAGCCTGTTGCATAAGAACAGGAGGAGGCCATTCAGCCCCTCAAGCCTGTTATGCAGGAACAGGAGGAGGCCATTCAGCCCCTCGAACCTGTTACAGAGGAACAGGAGGAGGCCATTCAGCCCCTCGAATCTGTTACACAGGAACAGGTGGAGGCCATTCAGCCCCTTGAGCCTGTTACATAGGAACAGGAGGAGGCCATTCAGCCCATCGAGGAAGTTACACAGGAACAGGAGGAGGCCATTCAGCCCCTCGAGGATGTTACATAGGAACAGCATGAGGCCATTCAGTCCCTCGAGCCTGTTACATAGGAACAGGAGGAGGCCATTCAGCCCCTCGAGCCTGTTACATTGGAACAGGAGGAGGCCATTCAGCCCCTCGAGCCTGTTACATAGGAACAGGAGAAGGCCATTCAGCCCGTCAAGCCTGTAACATTGGAACAAGAGGAGGCCATTCAGCTCCTCGAGCCTGTTACACAGGAACAGGTGAAGGCCATTCAGCCCCTCGAGCCTGTTACACAGGAACAGGAGGAGGCCATTCAGCCTCTCGAGCCTGTTACACAGGAACAGGTGAAGGCCATTCAGCCCCTCGGGCCTGTTACATAGGAACAGGAGGAGGCCATTCAGCCCCTCGGGCCTGTTACACAGGAACAGGAGGAGGCCATTCAGCCCCTCGAGCCTGTAACATAGGAACAGGAGGAGGCCATTCAGCCCCTCGAGCCTGTAACATAGGAACAGGAGGAGGCCATTCAGCCCCTCGAGCCTGTAACATAGGAACAGGAGGAGGCCATTCAGCCCCTCGGGCCTGTTGCATAGGAACAGGAGGAGGCCATTCAGCCTCTCGAGCCTGTTACACAGGAACAGGTGAAGGCCATTCAGCGCCTCGGGCCTGTAACATTGGAACAAGAGGAGGCCATTAACCCCCTCGAGCCTGTTACTTAGGAACAGGAGGAGGCCATTCAGCCCCTCGAGCCTGTTACACAGGAACAGGTGAAGGCCATTCAGCCCCTCGGGCCTGTTACATAGGAACAGGAGGAGGCCATTCAGCCCCTCGAGCCTGTAACATAGGAACAGGAGGAGGCCATTCAGCCCCTCGGGCCTGTTGCACAGGAACAGGAGGAGGCCATTCAGCCCCTCGAATCTGTTGCACAGGAACAGGAGGTGGCCATTCAGCCCCTCGAGGATGTTACACAGGAACAGGAGTCGGCCATTCAGCCCCTCGAGGATGTTACACAGGAACAGGAGGAGGCCATTCAGCCCCTCGAGGATGTTACACAGGAACACGAGGAGGCCATTCAGCCCCTCGAATCTGTTGCACAGGAACAGGAGGTGGCCATTCAGCCCCTCGAGCCTGTTACATAGGAACAGGAGGAGGCCATTCAGCCCCTCGAGCATGTTGCACAGGAACAGGAGGAGGCCATTGAAACCCTTGAGCCTGTTACTCAGGAACAGGAGGAGGTCATTCAGCCCCTCGAACCTGTTACACAGGAACAGGAGGAGGCCATTCAGCCCATCGAATATGTTACATAGGAACAGGAGGTGGCCATTCAGCCCCTCGAGCCAGTTACGCAGGACCAGGAGGAGGCTATTCAGCCCCTAGCGCCTGTTACACAAGACAGGAGGAGGCCATTTAGCCCCTCGAGCCTGTTGCATAAGAACAGGAGGAGGCCATTCAGCCCCTCAAGCCTGTTACGCAGGAACAGGAGGAGGCCATTCAGCCCCTCGAACCTGTTACACAGGAACAGGAGGAGGCCATTCAGCCCCTCGAATCTGTTACACAGGAACAGGAGGAGGCCATTCAGCCCCTCGAGCCTGTTACATAGGAACAGGAGGAGGCCATTCAGCCCCTCGAGCCTGTTACACAGGAACTAAGGAGGCCATTCAGCCCCTCGGGCCTGTTACACAGGAACAGGTGAAGGCCATTCAGCCCCTCGAGCCTGTAACATAGGAACAGGAGGAGGCCATTCAGCCCCTCGAGCCTGTAACATAGGAACAGGAGGAGGCCATTCAGCCCCTCGAGCCTGTAACATAGGAACAGGAGGAGGCCATTCAGCCCCTCGGGCCTGTTGCATAGGAACAGGAGGAGGCCATTCAGCCCCTCGAGCCTGTTACACAGGAACAGGTGAAGGCCATTCAGCCCCTCGGGCCTGTAACATTGGAACAAGAGGAGGCCATTAACCCCCTCGAGCCTGTTACTTAGGAACAGGAGGAGGCCATTCAGCCCCTCGAGCCTGTTACACAGGAACAGGTGAAGGCCATTCAGCCCCTCGGGCCTGTTACATAGGAACAGGAGGAGGCCATTCAGCCCCTCGAGCCTGTAACATAGGAACAGGAGGAGGCCATTCAGCCCCTCGAGGATGTTACACAGGAACAGGAGGAGGCCATTCAGCCCCTCGAGGATGTTACACAGGAACACGAGGAGGCCATTCAGCCCCTCGAATCTGTTGCACAGGAACAGGAGGTGGCCATTCAGCCCCTCGAGCCTGTTACGTAGGAACAGGAGGAGGCCATTCAGCCCCTCGAGCATGTTGCACAGGAACAGGAGGAGGCCATTGAACCCCTTGAGCCTGTTACGCAGGAACAGGAGGAGGTCATTCAGCCCCTCGAACCTGTTACACAGGAACAGGAGGAGGCCATTCAGCCCAACGAATATGTTACATAGGAACAGGAGGTGGCCATTCAGCCCCTCGAGCCAGTTACGCAGGACCAGGAGGAGGCTATTCAGCCCCTAGCGCCTGTTACACAAGACAGGAGGAGGCCATTTAGCCCCTCGAGCCTGTTGCATAAGAACAGGAGGAGGCCATTCAGCCCCTCAAGCCTGTTACGCAGGAACAGGAGGAGGCCATTCAGCCCCTCGAACCTGTTACACAGGAACAGGAGGAGGCCATTCAGCCCCTCGAATCTGTTACACAGGAACAGGAGGAGGCCATTCAGCCCCTCGAGCCTGTTACATAGGAACAGGAGGAGGCCATTCAGCCCATCGAGGATGTTACACAGGAACAGGAGGAGGCCATTCAGCCCCTCGAGCCTGTTACACAGGAACAGAGGAGGCCATTCAGCCCCTCGGGCCTGTTATGTCGGAACAGCAGGAGGCCATTTAGCTCCTCGAGGATGTTACATAGGAACAGCATGAGGCCATTCAGTCCCTCGAGCCTGTTACATAGGAACAGGAGGAGGCCATTCAGCCCCTCGAGCCTGTTACATTGGAACAGGAGGAGGCCATTCAGCCCCTCGAGCCTGTAACATAGGAACAGGAGGAGGTCATTCAGCCCGTCGAGCCTGTTACACAGGAACAGGAGGAGGCCATTCAGACCCTCGAGCCTGTAACATAGGAACAGGAGGAGGCCATTCAGCCCCTCGAGCCTGTTACACAGGAACAGGAGGAGGCCATTCAGCCCGTCGAGCCTCTTACATAGGTACAGGAGGAGGCCATTCAGCCCCTCGAGCATGTTGCATAGGAACAGGAGGAGGCCATTCAGCCCCTCGAGGATATTACACAGGAACAGGAGGAGGCCATTCAGCCCCTCGAGCCTGTTACACAGGAACAGGAGGAGGCCATTCAGCCCCTCGAGGATGTTACACAGGAACAGGAGGAGGTCATTCAGCCCCTCGAGCCTGTTACATAGGAACAGGAGGAGGTCATTCAGCCCCTCGAGCCTGTTACATCGGAACAGGAGGAGGTCATTCAGCCCCTCGGGCCTGTTACACAGGAACAGGAGAAAGCTATTCAGCCCCTCGAGCCTGTTACACAGGAACAGGAGGAGGCCATTCAGCCCCTCGAGCCTGTAACATAGGAACAGGAGGAGGGCATTCAGCCTCTCGATCCTGTTACACAGGAACAGGAGAAAGCTATTCAGCCCCTCGAGCCTGTTACATAGGAACAGGAGAAAGCTATTCAGCCCCTCGAGCCTGTTACATAGGAACAGGAGGAGGCCATTCAGCCCCTCGAGCATGTTGCATAGGAACAGGAGGAGGCCATTCAGCCCCTCGAGGATATTACACAGGAACAGGAGGAGGCCATTTAGCCCCTCAAGCTTTTTACATAGGAACAGGAGGAGGCCATTCAGCCCATCGAGGATGTTACACAGGAACAGGAGGAGGCCATTCAGCCCCTCGAGCCTGTTACACAGGAACAGAGGAGGCCATTCAGCCCCTCGGGCCTGTTATGTCGGAACAGCAGGAGGCCATTTAGCTCCTCGAGGATGTTACATAGGAACAGCATGAGGCCATTCAGTCCCTCGAGCCTGTTACATAGGAACAGGAGGAGGCCATTCAGCCCCTCGAGCCTGTTACATTGGAACAGGAGGAGGCCATTCAGCCCCTCGAGCCTGTAACATAGGAACAGGAGGAGGTCATTCAGCCCATCGAGCCTGTTACACAGGAACAGGAGGAGGCCATTCAGACCCTCGAGCCTGTAACATAGGAACAGGAGGAGGCCATTCAGCCCCTCGAGCCTGTTACACAGGAACAGGAGGAGGCCATTCAGCCCGTCGAGCCTCTTACATAGGTACAGGAGGAGGCCATTCAGCCCCTCGAGCATGTTGCATAGGAACAGGAGGAGGCCATTCAGCCCCTCGAGGATATTACACAGGAACAGGAGGAGGCCATTCAGCCCCTCGAGCCTGTTACACAGGAACAGGAGGAGGCCATTCAGCCCCTCGAGGATGTTACACAGGAACAGGAGGAGGTCATTCAGCCCCTCGAGCCTGTTACATAGGAACAGGAGGAGGTCATTCAGCCCCTCGAGCCTGTTACATCGGAACAGGAGGAGGTCATTCAGCCCCTCGGGCCTGTTACACAGGAACAGGAGGAGGCCATTCAGCCCGTCGAGCCTCTTACATAGGTACAGGAGGAGGCCATTCAGCCCCTCGAGCATGTTGCATAGGAACAGGAGGAGGCCATTCAGCCCCTCGAGGATATTACACAGGAACAGGAGGAGGCCATTCTGCCCCTCGAGCCTGTTACACAGGAACAGGAGGAGGCCATTCAGCCCCTCGAGGATGTTACACAGGAACAGGAGGAGGTCATTCAGCCCCTCGAGCCTGTTACATAGGAACAGGAGGAGGTCATTCAGCCCCTCGAGCCTGTTACATCGGAACAGGAGGAGGTCATTCAGCCCCTCGGGCCTGTTACACAGGAACAGGAGAAAGCTATTCAGCCCATCGAGCCTGTTACACAGGAACAGGAGGAGGCCATTCAGCCCCTCGAGCCTGTAACATAGGAACAGGAGGAGGGCATTCAGCCTCTCGATCCTGTTACACAGGAACAGGAGAAAGCTATTCAGCCCCTCGAGCCTGTTACATAGGAACAGGAGAAAGCTATTCAGCCCCTCGAGCCTGTTACATAGGAACAGGAGGAGGCCATTCAGCCCCTCGAGCATGTTGCATAGGAACAGGAGGAGGCCATTCAGCCCCTCGAGGATATTACACAGGAACAGGAGGAGGCCATTTAGCCCCTCAAGCTTTTTACATAGGAACAGGAGGAGGCCATTCAGCCCATCGAGGATGTTACACAGGAACAGGAGGAGGCCATTCAGCCCCTCGAGCCTGTTACACAGGAACAGAGGAGGCCATTCAGCCCCTCGGGCCTGTTATGTCGGAACAGCAGGAGGCCATTTAGCTCCTCGAGGATGTTACATAGGAACAGCATGAGGCCATTCAGTCCCTCGAGCCTGTTACATAGGAACAGGAGGAGGCCATTCAGCCCCTCGAGCCTGTTACATTGGAACAGGAGGAGGCCATTCAGCCCCTCGAGCCTGTAACATAGGAACAGGAGGAGGTCATTCAGCCCGTCGAGCCTGTTACACAGGAACAGGAGGAGGCCATTCAGACCCTCGAGCCTGTAACATAGGAACAGGAGGAGGCCATTCAGCCCCTCGAGCCTGTTACACAGGAACAGGAGGAAGCCATTCAGCCCGTCGAGCCTCTTACATAGGTACAGGAGGAGGCCATTCAGCCCCTCGAGCATGTTGCATAGGAACAGGAGGAGGCCATTCAGCCCCTCGAGGATATTACACAGGAACAGGAGGAGGCCATTCAGCCCCTCGAGCCTGTTACACAGGAACAGGAGGAGGCCATTCAGCCCCTCGAGGATGTTACACAGGAACAGGAGGAGGTCATTCAGCCCCTCGAGCCTGTTACATAGGAACAGGAGGAGGTCATTCAGCCTCTCGAGCCTGTTACATCGGAACAGGAGGAGGTCATTCAGCCCCTCGGGCCTGTTACACAGGAACAGGAGAAAGCTATTCAGCCCCTCGAGCCTGTTACACAGGAACAGGAGGAGGCCATTCAGCCCCTCGAGCCTGTAACATAGGAACAGGAGGAGGGCATTCAGCCTCTCGATCCTGTTACACAGGAACAGGTGAAAGCTATTCAGCCCCTCGAGCCTGTTACATAGGAACAGGAGAAAGCTATTCAGCCCCTCGAGCCTGTTACATAGGAACAGGAGGAGGCCATTCAGCCCCTCGAGCATGTTGCATAGGAACAGGAGGAGGCCATTCAGCCCCTCGAGGATATTACACAGGAACAGGAGGAGGCCATTTAGCCCCTCAAGCTTTTTACACAGGAACAGGAGGTGGCCATTTGGCCCCTCGAGCCTGTTACACAGGAACAGGAGGAGGCCATTGAACCCCTCGAGCCTGTTACGCAGGAACAGGAGGAGGTCATTCAGCTCCTCGAACCTGTTACACAGGAACAGGAGGAGGCCATTCAGCCCCTTGGGCCTGTTACATAGGAACAGGAGGAGGCCATTCAGCCCCTCGGGCCTGTTACATCGGAACAGCAGAAGGCTATTCAGCCCCTCGAGCCTGTAACACAGGAACAAGAGTAGGCCATTCTGCACCTCGAGCCTGTTGCATAGGAACAGGAGGAGATCATTCAGGCCCTCGAGCCTTTTATGCAGGAACAGGAGAAGGCCATTCAGCCCCTCGAGCCTGTTACGCAGGAACAGGAGGAGGCCATTCAGCCCCTCGGGCCTGTTACATAGGAACAGGAGGAGGCCATTCAGCCCCTCGAGCCTGTTACATAGGAACAGGAGGAGGCCATTCAGCCCCTCGAGCCTGTAACATAGGAACAGGAGGAGGCCTTCTGCCCCTCGAGCCTCTAACATAGGAACAGGAGGAGGCCATTCAGCCCCTCGGGCCTGTTACATAGGAACAGGAGGAGGTCATTCAGCCCCTCGAGCCTGTTGCACAGGAACAGGAGAAGGCTATTCAGCCCCTCGAGCCTGTTACACAGGAACAGGAGGAGGCCATTCAGCCCCTCGAGCCTGTTACACCGGAACAGGAGGAGGTCATTCAGCCCCTCGGGTCTGTGACACAGGAACAGGAGGTGGCCATTCAGCCCCTCAAGCCTGTAACATTGGAACAAGAGGAGGCCATTCAGCTCCTCGAGCCTGTTACACAGGAACAGGTGAAGGCCATTCAGCCCCTCGAGCCTGTTACACAGGAACAGGAGGAGGCCATTCAGCCTCTCGAGCCTGTTACACAGGAACAGGTGAAGGCCATTCAGCCCCTCGAGCCTGTTACGTAGGAACAGGAGGAGGCCATTCAGCCCCTCGAGCATGTTGCACAGGAAGAGGAGGAGGCCATTGAACCCCTTGAGCCTGTTACGCAGCAACAGGAGGAGGTCATTCAGCCCCTCGAACCTGTTACACAGGAACAGGAGGAGGCCATTCAGCCCATCGAATATGTTACATAGGAACAGGAGGTGGCCATTCAGCCCCTCGAGCCAGTTACGCAGGACCAGGAGGAGGCTATTCAGCCCCTAGCGCCTGTTACACAAGACAGGAGGAGGCCATTTAGCCCCTCGAGCCTGTTGCATAAGAACAGGAGGAGGCCATTCAGCCCCTCGAATCTGTTACACAGGAACAGGAGGAAGCCATTCAGCCCCTCGAGCCTGTTACACAGGAACAGGAGGAGGCCATTCAGCCCCTCGAATCTGTTACACAGGAACAGGAGGAGGCCATTCAGCCCCTCGAGCCTGTTACACAGGAACAGAGGAGGCCATTCAGCCCCTCGGGCCTGTTATGTCGGAACAGCAGGAGGCCATTTAGCTCCTCGAGGATGTTACATAGGAACAGCATGAGGCCATTCAGTCCCTCGAGCCTGTTACATAGGAACAGGAGGAGGCCATTCAGCCCCTCGAGCCTGTTACATTGGAACAGGAGGAGGCCATTCAGCCCCTCGAGCCTGTAACATAGGAACAGGAGGAGGTCATTCAGCCCGTCGAGCCTGTTACACAGGAACAGGAGGAGGCCATTCAGACCCTCGAGCCTGTAACATAGGAACAGGAGGAGGCCATTCAGCCCCTCGAGCCTGTTACACGGGAACAGGAGGAGGCCATTCAGCCCGTCGAGCCTCTTACATAGGTACAGGAGGAGGCCATTCAGCCCCTCGAGCATGTTGCATAGGAACAGGAGGAGGCCATTCAGCCCCTCGAGGATATTACACAGGAACAGGAGGAGGCCATTCAGCCCCTCGAGCCTGTTACACAGGAACAGGAGGAGGCCATTCAGCCCCTCGAGGATGTTACACAGGAACAGGAGGAGGTCATTCAGCCCCTCGAGCCTGTTACATAGGAACAGGAGGAGGTCATTCAGCCCCTCGAGCCTGTTACATCGGAACAGGAGGAGGTCATTCAGCCCCTCGGGCCTGTTACACAGGAACAGGAGAAAGCTATTCAGCCCCTCGAGCCTGTTACACAGGAACAGGAGGAGGCCATTCAGCCCCTCGAGCCTGTAACATAGGAACAGGAGGAGGGCATTCAGCCTCTCGATCCTGTTACACAGGAACAGGAGAAAGCTATTCAGCCCCTCGAGCCTGTTACATTGGAACAGGAGAAAGCTATTCAGCCCCTCGAGCCTGTTACATAGGAACAGGAGGAGGCCATTCAGCCCCTCGAGCATGTTGCATAGGAACAGGAGGAGGCCATTCAGCCCCTCGAGGATATTACACAGGAACAGGAGGAGGCCATTTAGCCCCTCAAGCTTTTTACACAGGAACAGGAGGTGGCCATTTGGCCCCTCGAGCCTGTTACACAGGAACAGGAGGAGGCCATTGAACCCCTCGAGCCTGTTACGCAGGAACAGGAGGAGGTCATTCAGCTCCTCGAACCTGTTACACAGGAACAGGAGGAGGCCATTCAGCCCCTTGGGCCTGTTACATAGGAACAGGAGGAGGCCATTCAGCCCCTCGGGCCTGTTACATCGGAACAGCAGAAGGCTATTCAGCCCCTCGAGCCTGTAACACAGGAACAAGAGTAGGCCATTCTGCACCTCGAGCCTGTTGCATAGGAACAGGAGGAGATCATTCAGGCCCTCGAGCCTTTTATGCAGGAACAGGAGAAGGCCATTCAGCCCCTCGAGCCTGTTACGCAGGAACAGGAGGAGGCCATTCAGCCCCTCGGGCCTGTTACATAGGAACAGGAGGAGGCCATTCAGCCCCTCGAGCCTGTTACATAGGAACAGGAGGAGGCCATTCAGCCCCTCGAGCCTGTAACATAGGAACAGGAGGAGGCCTTCTGCCCCTCGAGCCTCTAACATAGGAACAGGAGGAGGCCATTCAGCCCCTCGGGCCTGTTGCACAGGAACAGGAGAAGGCTATTCAGCCCCTCGAGCCTGTTACACAGGAACAGGAGGAGGCCATTCAGCCCCTCGAGCCTGTTACACCGGAACAGGAGGAGGTCATTCAGCCCCTCGGGTCTGTGACACAGGAACAGGAGATGGCCATTCAGCCCCTCAAGCCTGTAACATTGGAACAAGAGGAGGCCATTCAGCTCCTCGAGCCTGTTGCACAGGAACAGGTGAAGGCCATTCAGCCCCTCGAGCCTGTTACACAGGAACAGGAGGAGGCCATTCAGCCTCTCGAGCCTGTTACACAGGAACAGGTGAAGGCCATTCAGCCCCTCGGGCCTGTTACATAGGAACAGGAGGAGGCCATTCAGCCCCTCGAGCCTGTAACATAGGAACAGGAGGAGGCCCATTCAGCCCCTCGAACCTGTAACATAGGAACAGGAGGAGGCCATTCAGCCCCTCGAGCCTGTAACATAGGAACAGGAGGAGGCCATTCAGCCCCTCGGGCCTGTTGCATAGGAACAGGAGGAGGCCATTCAGCCTCTCGAGCCTGTTACACAGGAACAGGTGAAGGCCATTCAGCCCCTCGGGCCTGTAACATTGGAACAAGAGGAGGCCATTAACCCCCTCGAGCCTGTTACTTAGGAACAGGAGGAGGCCATTCAGCCCCTCGAGCCTGTTACACAGGAACAGGTGAAGGCCATTCAGCCCCTCGGGCCTGTTACATAGGAACAGGAGGAGGCCATTCAGCCCCTCGAGCCTGTAACATAGGAACAGGAGGAGGCCATTCAGCCCCTCGGGCCTGTTGCACAGGAACAGGAGGTGGCTATTTAGCCCCTCGAGGATGTTACACAGGAACAGGAGTCGGCCATTCAGCCCCTCGAGGATGTTACACAGGAACAGGAGGAGGCCATTCAGCCGCTCGAGGATGTTACACAGGAACAGGAGGAGCCCATTCAGCCCCTCGAATCTGTTACACAGAAACAGGAGGTGGCCATTCAGCCCCTCGAGCATGTTGCACAGGAACAGGAGGAGGCCATTGAACCCCTTGAGCCTGTTACGCAGGAACAGGAGGAGGTCATTCAGCCCCTCGAACCTGTTACACAGGAACAGGAGGAGGCCATTTAACCCCTCGAGCCTGTTGCATAAGAACAGGAGGATGCCATTCAGCCCCTCAAGCCTGTTGCGCAGGAACAGGAGGAGGCCATTCAGCCCCTCGAGCCTGTTACACAGGAACAGGAGGAGGCCATTCAGCCCCTCGAGCCTGTTACATAGGAACAGGAGGAGGTCATTCAGCCCCTCGAGCCTGTTACATCGGAACAGGAGGAGGTCATTCAGCCCCTCGGGCCTGTTACACAGGAACAGGAGAAAGCTATTCAGCCCCTCGAGCCTGTTACACAGGAACAGGAGGAGGCCATTCAGCCCCTCGAGCCTGTAACATAGGAACAGGAGGAGGCCATTCAGCCCCTCGAGGATATTACACAGGAACAGGAGGAGGGCATTCAGCCTCTCGATCCTGTTACACAGGAACAGGTGAAGGCCATTCCGCCCGTCTAGCCTCTTACATAGGAACAGGAGGAGGCCATTCAGCCCCTCGAGCATGTTGCATAGGAACAGGAGGAGGCCATTCAGCCCCTCGAGGATATTACACAGGAACAGGAGGAGGCCATTTAGCCCCTCAAGCTTTTTACACAGGAACAGGAGGAGGCCATTTGGCCCCTCGAACCTGTTACACGGAACAGGAGGAGGCCATTCAGCCCCTCGAGGATGTTACACAGGAACAGGAGGAGGCCATTGAACCCCTCGAGCCTGTTACGCAGGAACAGGAGGAGGCCATTGAACCCCTTGAGCCTGTTACACGGAACAGGAGGAGGTCATTCAGCTCCTCGAACCTGTTACACAGGAACAGGAGGAGGCCATTCAGCCCCTTGGGCCTGTTACATAGGAACAGGAGGAGGCCATTCAGCCCCTCGGGCCTGTTACATCGGAACAGCAGGAGGCCATTCTGCACCTCGAGCCTGTTGCATAGGAACAGGAGGAGATCATTCAGACCCTCGAGCCTTTTACGCAGGAACAGGAGAAGGCCATTCAGCCCCTCGAGCCTGTAACATAGGAACAGGAGGAGGCCATTCAGCCCCTCGAGCCTCTAACATCGGAACAGGAGGAGGCCATTCAGCCCCTCGGGCCTGTTACATAGGAACAGGAGGAGGCCATTCAGCCCCTCGAGCCTGTAACATAGGAACAGGAGGAGGCCATTCAGCCCCTCGAGCCTGTAACATAGGAACAGGAGGAGGCCATTCAGCCCCTCGAGCCTGTAACATAGGAACAGGAGGAGGCCATTCAGCCTCTCGAGCCTGTTACACAGGAACAGGTGAAGGCCATTCAGCCCCTCGGGCCTGTAACATTGGAACAAGAGGAGGCCATTAACCCCCTCGAGCCTGTTACTTAGGAACAGGAGGAGGCCATTCAGCCCCTCGAGCCTGTTACACAGGAACAGGAGGAGGCCATTCAGCCCCTCGAGGATGTTACACAGGAACACGAGGAGGCCATTCAGCCCCTCGAATCTGTTGCACAGGAACAGGAGGTGGCCATTCAGCCCCTCGAGCCTGTTACGTAGGAACAGGAGGAGGCCATTCAGCCCCTCGAGCATGTTGCACAGGAACAGGAGGAGGCCATTGAACCCCTTGAGCCTGTTACGCAGGAACAGGAGCAGGTCATTCAGCCCCTCGAACCTGTTACACAGGAACAGGAGGAGGCCATTCAGCCCATCGAATATGTTACATAGGAACAGGAGGTGGCCATTCAGCCCCTCGAGCCAGTTACGCAGGACCAGGAGGAGGCTATTCAGCCCCTAGCGCCTGTTACACAAGACAGGAGGAGGCCATTTAGCCCCTCGAGCCTGTTGCATAAGAACAGGAGGAGGCCATTCAGCCCCTCAAGCCTGTTACGCAGGAACAGGAGGAGGCCATTCAGCCCCTCGAACCTGTTACACAGGAACAGGAGGAGGCCATTCAGCCCCTCGAATCTGTTACACAGGAACAGGAGGAGGCCATTCAGCCCCTCGAGCCTGTTACATAGGAACAGGAGGAGGCCATTCAGCCCATCGAGGATGTTACACAGGAACAGGAGGAGGCCATTCAGCCCCTCGAGCCTGTTACACAGGAACAGAGGAGGCCATTCAGCCCCTCGGGCCTGTTATGTCGGAACAGCAGGAGGCCATTTAGCTCCTCGAGGATGTTACATAGGAACAGCATGAGGCCATTCAGCCCCTCGAGCCTGTAACATAGGAACAGGAGGAGGCCATTCAGCCCCTCGAGCCTCTAACATCGGAACAGGAGGAGGCCATTCAGCCCCTCGGGCCTGTTACATAGGAACAGGAGGAGGCCATTCAGCCCCTCGAGCCTGTAACATAGGAACAGGAGGAGGCCATTCAGCCCCTCGAGCCTGTAACATAGGAACAGGAGGAGGCCATTCAGCCCCTCGAGCCTGTAACATAGGAACAGGAGGAGGCCATTCAGCCTCTCGAGCCTGTTACACAGGAACAGGTGAAGGCCATTCAGCCCCTCGGGCCTGTAACATTGGAACAAGAGGAGGCCATTAACCCCCTCGAGCCTGTTACTTAGGAACAGGAGGAGGCCATTCAGCCCCTCGAGCCTGTTACACAGGAACAGGAGGAGGCCATTCAGCCCCTCGAGGATGTTACACAGGAACACGAGGAGGCCATTCAGCCCCTCGAATCTGTTGCACAGGAACAGGAGGTGGCCATTCAGCCCCTCGAGCCTGTTACGTAGGAACAGGAGGAGGCCATTCAGCCCCTCGAGCATGTTGCACAGGAACAGGAGGAGGCCATTGAACCCCTTGAGCCTGTTACGCAGGAACAGGAGGAGGTCATTCAGCCCCTCGAACCTGTTACACAGGAACAGGAGGAGGCCATTCAGCCCATCGAATATGTTACATAGGAACAGGAGGTGGCCATTCAGCCCCTCGAGCCAGTTACGCAGGACCAGGAGGAGGCTATTCAGCCCCTAGCGCCTGTTACACAAGACAGGAGGAGGCCATTTAGCCCCTCGAGCCTGTTGCATAAGAACAGGAGGAGGCCATTCAGCCCCTCAAGCCTGTTACGCAGGAACAGGAGGAGGCCATTCAGCCCCTCGAACCTGTTACACAGGAACAGGAGGAGGCCATTCAGCCCCTCGAATCTGTTACACAGGAACAGGAGGAGGCCATTCAGCCCCTCGAGCCTGTTACGCAGGAACAGGAGGAGGTCATTCAGCTCCTCGAACCTGTTACACAGGAACAGGAGGAGGCCATTCAGCCCCTTGGGCCTGTTACATAGGAACAGGAGGAGGCCATTCAGCCCCTCGGGCCTGTTACATCGGAACAGCAGAAGGCTATTCAGCCCCTCGAGCCTGTAACACAGGAACAAGAGTAGGCCATTCTGCACCTCGAGCCTGTTGCATAGGAACAGGAGGAGATCATTCAGGCCCTCGAGCCTTTTATGCAGGAACAGGAGAAGGCCATTCAGCCCCTCGAGCCTGTTACGCAGGAACAGGAGGAGGCCATTCAGACCCTCGGGCCTGTTACATCGGAACAGGAGGAGGCCATTCAGCCCCTCGAGCCTGTTACATAGGAACAGGAGGAGGCCATTCAGCCCCTCGAGCCTGTAACATAGGAACAGGAGGAGGCCTTCTGCCCCTCGAGCCTCTAACATAGGAACAGGAGGAGGCCATTCAGCCCCTCGGGCCTGTTACATAGGAACAGGAGGAGGTCATTCAGCCCCTCGAGCCTGTTGCACAGGAACAGGAGAAGGCTATTCAGCCCCTCGAGCCTGTTACACAGGAACAGGAGGAGGCCATTCAGCCCCTCGAGCCTGTTACACCGGAACAGGAGGAGGTCATTCAGCCCCTCGGGTCTGTGACACAGGAACAGGAGGTGGCCATTCAGCCCCTCAAGCCTGTAACATTGGAACAAGAGGAGGCCATTCAGCTCCTCGAGCCTGTTACACAGGAACAGGTGAAGGCCATTCAGCCCCTCGAGCCTGTTACACAGGAACAGGAGGAGGCCATTCAGCCTCTCGAGCCTGTTACACAGGAACAGGTGAAGGCCATTCAGCCCCTCGAGCCTGTTACGTAGGAACAGGAGGAGGCCATTCAGCCCCTCGAGCATGTTGCACAGGAACAGGAGGAGGCCATTGAACCCCTTGAGCCTGTTACGCAGGAACAGGAGGAGGTCATTCAGCCCCTCGAACCTGTTACACAGGAACAGGAGGAGGCCATTCAGCCCATCGAATATGTTACATAGGAACAGGAGGTGGCCATTCAGCCCCTCGAGCCAGTTACGCAGGACCAGGAGGAGGCTATTCAGCCCCTAGCGCCTGTTACACAAGACAGGAGGAGGCCATTTAGCCCCTCGAGCCTGTTGCATAAGAACAGGAGGAGGCCATTCAGCCCCTCGAATCTGTTACACAGGAACAGGAGGAGGCCATTCAGCCCCTCGAGCCTGTTACATAGGAACAGGAGGAGGCCATTCAGCCCCTCGAATCTGTTACACAGGAACAGGAGGAGGCCATTCAGCCCCTCGAGCCTGTTACACAGGAACAGAGGAGGCCATTCAGCCCCTCGGGCCTGTTATGTCGGAACAGCAGGAGGCCATTTAGCTCCTCGAGGATGTTACATAGGAACAGCATGAGGCCATTCAGTCCCTCGAGCCTGTTACATAGGAACAGGAGGAGGCCATTCAGCCCCTCGAGCCTGTTACATTGGAACAGGAGGAGGCCATTCAGCCCCTCGAGCCTGTAACATAGGAACAGGAGGAGGTCATTCAGCCCGTCGAGCCTGTTACACAGGAACAGGAGGAGGCCATTCAGACCCTCGAGCCTGTAACATAGGAACAGGAGGAGGCCATTCAGCCCCTCGAGCCTGTTACACAGGAACAGGAGGAGGCCATTCAGCCCGTCGAGCCTCTTACATAGGTACAGGAGGAGGCCATTCAGCCCCTCGAGCATGTTGCATAGGAACAGGAGGAGGCCATTCAGCCCCTCGAGGATATTACACAGGAACAGGAGGAGGCCATTCAGCCCCTCGAGCCTGTTACACAGGAACAGGAGGAGGCCATTCAGCCCCTCGAGGATGTTACACAGGAACAGGAGGAGGTCATTCAGCCCCTCGAGCCTGTTACATAGGAACAGGAGGAGGTCATTCAGCCCCTCGAGCCTGTTACATCGGAACAGGAGGAGGTCATTCAGCCCCTCGGGCCTGTTACACAGGAACAGGAGAAAGCTATTCAGCCCCTCGAGCCTGTTACACAGGAACAGGAGGAGGCCATTCAGCCCCTCGAGCCTGTAACATAGGAACAGGAGGAGGGCATTCAGCCTCTCGATCCTGTTACACAGGAACAGGAGAAAGCTATTCAGCCCCTCGAGCCTGTTACATAGGAACAGGAGAAAGCTATTCAGCCCCTCGAGCCTGTTACATAGGAACAGGAGGAGGCCATTCAGCCCCTCGAGCATGTTGCATAGGAACAGGAGGAGGCCATTCAGCCCCTCGAGGATATTACACAGGAACAGGAGGAGGCCATTTAGCCCCTCAAGCTTTTTACACAGGAACAGGAGGTGGCCATTTGGCCCCTCGAGCCTGTTACACAGGAACAGGAGGAGGCCATTGAACCCCTCGAGCCTGTTACGCAGGAACAGGAGGAGGTCATTCAGCTCCTCGAACCTGTTACACAGGAACAGGAGGAGGCCATTCAGCCCCTTGGGCCTGTTACATAGGAACAGGAGGAGGCCATTCAGCCCCTCGGGCCTGTTACATCGGAACAGCAGAAGGCTATTCAGCCCCTCGAGCCTGTAACACAGGAACAAGAGTAGGCCATTCTGCACCTCGAGCCTGTTGCATAGGAACAGGAGGAGATCATTCAGGCCCTCGAGCCTTTTATGCAGGAACAGGAGAAGGCCATTCAGCCCCTCGAGCCTGTTACGCAGGAACAGGAGGAGGCCATTCAGCCCCTCGGGCCTGTTACATAGGAACAGGAGGAGGCCATTCAGCCCCTCGAGCCTGTTACATAGGAACAGGAGGAGGCCATTCAGCCCCTCGAGCCTGTAACATAGGAACAGGAGGAGGCCTTCTGCCCCTCGAGCCTCTAACATAGGAACAGGAGGAGGCCATTCAGCCCCTCGGGCCTGTTACATAGGAACAGGAGGAGGTCATTCAGCCCCTCGAGCCTGTTGCACAGGAACAGGAGAAGGCTATTCAGCCCCTCGAGCCTGTTACACAGGAACAGGAGGAGGCCATTCAGCCCCTCGAGCCTGTTACACCGGAACAGGAGGAGGTCATTCAGCCCCTCGGGTCTGTGACACAGGAACAGGAGGTGGCCATTCAGCCCCTCAAGCCTGTAACATTGGAACAAGAGGAGGCCATTCAGCTCCTCGAGCCTGTTACACAGGAACAGGTGAAGGCCATTCAGCCCCTCGAGCCTGTTACACAGGAACAGGAGGAGGCCATTCAGCCTCTCGAGCCTGTTACACCTGAACAGGTGAAGGCCATTCAGCCCCTCGGGCCTGTTACATAGGAACAGGAGGAGGCCATTCAGCCCCTCGAGCCTGTAACATAGGATCAGGAGGAGGCCCATTCAGCCCCTCGAACCTGTAACATAGGAACAGGAGGAGGCCATTCAGCCCCTCGAGCCTGTAACATAGGAACAGGAGGAGGCCATTCAGCCCCTCGGGCCTGTTGCATAGGAACAGGAGGAGGCCATTCAGCCTCTCGAGCCTGTTACACAGGAACAGGTGCAGGCCATTCAGCCCCTCGGGCCTGTAACATTGGAACAAGAGGAGGCCATTAACCCCCTCGAGCCTGTTACTTAGGAACAGGAGGAGGCCATTCAGCCCCTCGAGCCTGTTACACAGGAACAGGTGAAGGCCATTCAGCCCCTCGGGCCTGTTACATAGGAACAGGAGGAGGCCATTCAGCCCCTCGAGCCTGTAACATAGGAACAGGAGGAGGCCATTCAGCCCCTCGGGCCTGTTGCACAGGAACATGAGGTGGCTATTTAGCCCCTCGAGGATGTTACACAGGAACAGGAGTCGGCCATTCAGCCCCTCGAGGATGTTACACAGGAACAGGAGGAGGCCATTCAGCCCCTCGAGGATGTTACACAGGAACAGGAGGAGCCCATTCAGCCCCTCGAATCTGTTACACAGAAACAGGAGGTGGCCATTCAGCCCCTCGAGCATGTTGCACAGGAACAGGAGGAGGCCATTGAACCCCTTGAGCCTGTTACGCAGGAACAGGAGGAGGTCATTCAGCCCCTCGAACCTGTTACACAGGAACAGGAGGAGGCCATTTAACCCCTCGAGCCTGTTGCATAAGAACAGGAGGAGGCCATTCAGCCCCTCAAGCCTGTTACGCAGGAACAGGAGGAGGCCATTCAGCCCCTCGTACCTGTTACACAGGAACAGGAGGAGGCCATTCAGCCCCTCGAGCCTGTTACATAGGAACAGGAGGAGGTCATTCAGCCCCTCGAGCCTGTTACATCGGAACAGGAGGAGGTCATTCAGCCTCTCGGGCCTGTTACACAGGAACAGGAGAAAGCTATTCAGCCCCTCGAGCCTGTTACACAGGAACAGGAGGAGGCCATTCAGCCCCTCGAGCCTGTAACATAGGAACAGGAGGAGGCCATTCAGCCCCTCGAGGATATTACACAGGAACAGGAGGAGGGCATTCAGCCTCTCGATCCTGTTACACAGGAACAGGTGAAGGCCATTCCGCCCGTCTAGCCTCTTACATAGGAACAGGAGGAGGCCATTCAGCCCCTCGAGCATGTTGCATAGGAACAGGAGGAGGCCATTCAGCCCCTCGAGGATATTACACAGGAACAGGAGGAGGCCATTTAGCCCCTCAAGCTTTTTACACAGGAACAGGAGGAGGCCATTTGGCCCCTCGAACCTGTTACACGGAACAGGAGGAGGCCATTCAGCCCCTCGAGGATGTTACACAGGAACAGGAGGAGGCCATTGAACCCCTCGAGCCTGTTACGCAGGAACAGGAGGAGGCCATTGAACCCCTTGAGCCTGTTACACGGAACAGGAGGAGGTCATTCAGCTCCTCGAACCTGTTACACAGGAACAGGAGGAGGCCATTCAGCCCCTTGGGCCTGTTACATAGGAACAGGAGGAGGCCATTCAGCCCCTCGGGCCTGTTACATCGGAACAGCAGGAGGCCATTCTGCACCTCGAGCCTGTTGCATAGGAACAGGAGGAGATCATTCAGACCCTCGAGCCTTTTACGCAGGAACAGGAGAAGGCCATTCAGCCCCTCGAGCCTGTAACATAGGAACAGGAGGAGGCCATTCAGCCCCTCGAGCCTCTAACATCGGAACAGGAGGAGGCCATTCAGCCCCTCGGGCCTGTTACTTAGGAACAGGAGGAGGCCATTCAGCCCCTCGAGCCTGTTACACAGGAACAGGAGGAGGCCATTCAGCCCCTCGAGGATGTTACACAGGAACACGAGGAGGCCATTCAGCCCCTCGAATCTGTTGCACAGGAACAGGAGGTGGCCATTCAGCCCCTCGAGCCTGTTACGTAGGAACAGGAGGAGGCCATTCAGCCCCTCGAGCATGTTGCACAGGAACAGGAGGAGGCCATTGAACCCCTTGAGCCTGTTACGCAGGAACAGGAGGAGGTCATTCAGCCCCTCGAACCTGTTACACAGGAACAGGAGGAGGCCATTCAGCCCATCGAATATGTTACATAGGAACAGGAGGTGGCCATTCAGCCCCTCGAGCCAGTTACGCAGGACCAGGAGGAGGCTATTCAGCCCCTAGCGCCTGTTACACAAGACAGGAGGAGGCCATTTAGCCCCTCGAGCCTGTTGCATAAGAACAGGAGGAGGCCATTCAGCCCCTCAAGCCTGTTACGCAGGAACAGGAGGAGGCCATTCAGCCCCTCGAACCTGTTACACAGGAACAGGAGGAGGCCATTCAGCCCCTCGAATCTGTTACACAGGAACAGGAGGAGGCCATTCAGCCCCTCGAGCCTGTTACATAGGAACAGGAGGAGGCCATTCAGCCCATCGAGGATGTTACACAGGAACAGGAGGAGGCCATTCAGCCCCTCGAGCCTGTTACACAGGAACAGAGGAGGCCATTCAGCCCCTCGGGCCTGTTATGTCGGAACAGCAGGAGGCCATTTAGCTCCTCGAGGATGTTACATAGGAACAGCATGAGGCCATTCAGCCCCTCGAGCCTGTAACATAGGAACAGGAGGAGGCCATTCAGCCCCTCGAGCCTCTAACATCGGAACAGGAGGAGGCCATTCAGCCCCTCGGGCCTGTTACATAGGAACAGGAGGAGGCCATTCAGCCCCTCGAGCCTGTAACATAGGAACAGGAGGAGGCCATTCAGCCCCTCGAGCCTGTAACATAGGAACAGGAGGAGGCCATTCAGCCCCTCGAGCCTGTAACATAGGAACAGGAGGAGGCCATTCAGCCTCTCGAGCCTGTTACACAGGAACAGGTGAAGGCCATTCAGCCCCTCGGGCCTGTAACATTGGAACAAGAGGAGGCCATTAACCCCCTCGAGCCTGTTATTTAGGAACAGGAGGAGGCCATTCAGCCCCTCGAGCCTGTTACACAGGAACAGGAGGAGGCCATTCAGCCCCTCGAGGATGTTACACAGGAACACGAGGAGGCCATTCAGCCCCTCGAATCTGTTGCACAGGAACAGGAGGTGGCCATTCAGCCCCTCGAGCCTGTTACGTAGGAACAGGAGGAGGCCATTCAGCCCCTCGAGCATGTTGCACAGGAACAGGAGGAGGCCATTGAACCCCTTGAGCCTGTTACGCAGGAACAGGAGGAGGTCATTCAGCCCCTCGAACCTGTTACACAGGAACAGGAGGAGGCCATTCAGCCCATCGAATATGTTACATAGGAACAGGAGGTGGCCATTCAGCCCCTCGAGCCAGTTACGCAGGACCAGGAGGAGGCTATTCAGCCCCTAGCGCCTGTTACACAAGACAGGAGGAGGCCATTTAGCCCCTCGAGCCTGTTGCATAAGAACAGGAGGAGGCCATTCAGCCCCTCAAGCCTGTTACGCAGGAACAGGAGGAGGCCATTCAGCCCCTCGAACCTGTTACACAGGAACAGGAGGAGGCCATTCAGCCCCTCGAATCTGTTACACAGGAACAGGAGGAGGCCATTCAGCCCCTCGAGCCTGTTACATAGGAGCAGGAGGAGGCCATTCAGCCCATCGAGGATGTTACACAGGAACAGGAGGAGGCCATTCAGCCCCTCGAGCCTGTTACACAGGAACAGAGGAGGCCATTCAGCCCCTCGGGCCTGTTATGTCGGAACAGCAGGAGGCCATTTAGCTCCTCGAGGATGTTACATAGGAACAGCATGAGGCCATTCAGTCCCTCGAGCCTGTTACATAGGAACAGGAGGAGGCCATTCAGCCCCTCGAGCCTGTTACATTGGAACAGGAGGAGGCCATTCAGCCCCTCGAGCCTGTAACATAGGAACAGGAGGAGGTCATTCAGCCCGTCGAGCCTGTTACACAGGAACAGGAGGAGGCCATTCAGACCCTCGAGCCTGTAACATAGGAACAGGAGGAGGCCATTCAGCCCCTCGAGCCTGTTACACAGGAACAGGAGGAGGCCATTCAGCCCGTCGAGCCTCTTACATAGGTATAGGAGGAGGCCATTCAGCCCCTCGAGCATGTTGCATAGGAACAGGAGGAGGCCATTCAGCCCCTCGAGGATATTACACAGGAACAGGAGGAGGCCATTCAGCCCCTCGAGCCTGTTACACAGGAACAGGAGGAGGCCATTCAGCCCCTCGAGGATGTTACACAGGAACAGGAGGAGGTCATTCAGCCCCTCGAGCCTGTTACATAGGAACAGGAGGAGGTCATTCAGCCCCTCGAGCCTGTTACATCGGAACAGGAGGAGGGCATTCAGCCTCTCGATCCTGTTACACAGGAACAGGAGAAAGCTATTCAGCCCCTCGAGCCTGTTACATAGGAACAGGAGAAAGCTATTCAGCCCCTCGAGCCTGTTACATAGGAACAGGAGGAGGCCATTCAGCCCCTCGAGCATGTTGCATAGGAACAGGAGGAGGCCATTCAGCCCCTCGAGGATATTACACAGGAACAGGAGGAGGCCATTTAGCCCCTCAAGCTTTTTACACAGGAACAGGAGGTGGCCATTTGGCCCCTCGAGCCTGTTACACAGGAACAGGAGGAGGCCATTGAACCCCTCGAGCCTGTTACGCAGGAACAGGAGGAGGTCATTCAGCTCCTCGAACCTGTTACACAGGAACAGGAGGAGGCCATTCAGCCCCTTGGGCCTGTTACATAGGAACAGGAGGAGGCCATTCAGCCCCTCGGGCCTGTTACATCGGAACAGCAGAAGGTTATTCAGCCCCTCGAGCCTGTAACACAGGAACAAGAGTAGGCCATTCTGCACCTCGAGCCTGTTCCATAGGAACAGGAGGAGATCATTCAGGCCCTCGAGCCTTTTATGCAGGAACAGGAGAAGGCCATTCAGCCCCTCGAGCCTGTTACGCAGGAACAGGAGGAGGCCATTCAGCCCCTCGGGCCTGTTACATAGGAACAGGAGGAGGCCATTCAGCCCCTCGAGCCTGTTACATAGGAACAGGAGGAGGCCATTCAGCCCCTCGAGCCTGTAACATAGGAACAGGAGGAGGCCTTCTGCCCCTCGAGCCTCTAACATAGGAACAGGAGGAGGCCATTCAGCCCCTCGGGCCTGTTACATAGGAACAGGAGGAGGTCATTCAGCCCCTCGAGCCTGTTGCACAGGAACAGGAGAAGGCTATTCAGCCCCTCGAGCCTGTTACACAGGAACAGGAGGAGGCCATTCAGCCCCTCGAGCCTGTTACACCGGAACAGGAGGAGGTCATTCAGCCCCTCGGGTCTGTGACACAGGAACAGGAGATGGCCATTCAGCCCCTCAAGCCTGTAACATTGGAACAAGAGGAGGCCATTCAGCTCCTCGAGCCTGTTGCACAGGAACAGGTGAAGGCCATTCAGCCCCTCGAGCCTGTTACACAGGAACAGGAGGAGGCCATTCAGCCTCTCGAGCCTGTTACACAGGAACAGGTGAAGGCCATTCAGCCCCTCGGGCCTGTTACATAGGAACAGGAGGAGGCCATTCAGCCCCTCGAGCCTGTAACATAGGAACAGGAGGAGGCCCATTCAGCCCCTCGAACCTGTAACATAGGAACAGGAGGAGGCCATTCAGCCCCTCGAGCCTGTAACATAGGAACAGGAGGAGGCCATTCAGCCCCTCGGGCCTGTTGCATAGGAACAGGAGGAGGCCATTCAGCCTCTCGAGCCTGTTACACAGGAACAGGTGAAGGCCATTCAGCCCCTCGGGCCTGTAACATTGGAACAAGAGGAGGCCATTAACCCCCTCGAGCCTGTTACTTAGGAACAGGAGGAGGCCATTCAGCCCCTCGAGCCTGTTACACAGGAACAGGTGAAGGCCATTCAGCCCCTCGGGCCTGTTACATAGGAACAGGAGGAGGCCATTCAGCCCCTCGAGCCTGTAACATAGGAACAGGAGGAGGCCATTCAGCCCCTCGGGCCTGTTGCACAGGAACAGGAGGTGGCTATTTAGCCCCTCGAGGATGTTACACAGGAACAGGAGTCGGCCATTCAGCCCCTCGAGGATGTTACACAGGAACAGGAGGAGGCCATTCAGCCCCTCGAGGATGTTACACAGGAACAGGAGGAGCCCATTCAGCCCCTCGAATCTGTTACACAGAAACAGGAGGTGGCCATTCAGCCCCTCGAGCATGTTGCACAGGAACAGGAGGAGGCCATTGAACCCCTTGAGCCTGTTACGCAGGAACAGGAGGAGGTCATTCAGCCCCTCGAACCTGTTACACAGGAACAGGAGGAGGCCATTTAACCCCTCGAGCCTGTTGCATAAGAACAGGAGGAGGCCATTCAGCCCCTCAAGCCTGTTACGCAGGAACAGGAGGAGGCCATTCAGCCCCTCGAACCTGTTACACAGGAACAGGAGGAGGCCATTCAGCCCCTCGAGCCTGTTACATAGGAACAGGAGGAGGTCATTCAGCCCCTCGAGCCTGTTACATCGGAACAGGAGGAGGTCATTCAGCCCCTCGGGCCTGTTACACAGGAACAGGAGAAAGCTATTCAGCCCCTCGAGCCTGTTACACAGGAACAGGAGGAGGCCATTCAGCCCCTCGAGCCTGTAACATAGGAACAGGAGGAGGCCATTCAGCCCCTCGAGGATATTACACAGGAACAGGAGGAGGGCATTCAGCCTCTCGATCCTGTTACACAGGAACAGGTGAAGGCCATTCCGCCCGTCTAGCCTCTTACATAGGAACAGGAGGAGGCCATTCAGCCCCTCGAGCATGTTGCATAGGAACAGGAGGAGGCCATTCAGCCCCTCGAGGATATTACACAGGAACAGGAGGAGGCCATTTAGCCCCTCAAGCTTTTTACACAGGAACAGGAGGAGGCCATTTGGCCCCTCGAACCTGTTACACGGAACAGGAGGAGGCCATTCAGCCCCTCGAGGATGTTACACAGGAACAGGAGGAGGCCATTGAACCCCTCGAGCCTGTTACGCAGGAACAGGAGGAGGCCATTGAACCCCTTGAGCCTGTTACACGGAACAGGAGGAGGTCATTCAGCTCCTCGAACCTGTTACACAGGAACAGGAGGAGGCCATTCAGCCCCTTGGGCCTGTTACATAGGAACAGGAGGAGGCCATTCAGCCCCTCGGGCCTGTTACATCGGAACAGCAGGAGGCCATTCTGCACCTCGAGCCTGTTGCATAGGAACAGGAGGAGATCATTCAGACCCTCGAGCCTTTTACGCAGGAACAGGAGAAGGCCATTCAGCCCCTCGAGCCTGTAACATAGGAACAGGAGGAGGCCATTCAGCCCCTCGAGCCTCTAACATCGGAACAGGAGGAGGCCATTCAGCCCCTCGGGCCTGTTACATAGGAACAGGAGGAGGCCATTCAGCCCCTCGAGCCTGTAACATAGGAACAGGAGGAGGCCATTCAGCCCCTCGAGCCTGTAACATAGGAACAGGAGGAGGCCATTCAGCCCCTCGAGCCTGTAACATAGGAACAGGAGGAGGCCATTCAGCCTCTCGAGCCTGTTACACAGGAACAGGTGAAGGCCATTCAGCCCCTCGGGCCTGTAACATTGGAACAAGAGGAGGCCATTAACCCCCTCGAGCCTGTTACTTAGGAACAGGAGGAGGCCATTCAGCCCCTCGAGCCTGTTACACAGGAACAGGAGGAGTCCATTCAGCCCCTCGGGCCTGTTACATAGGAACAGGAGGAGGCCATTCAGCCCCTCGAGGATGTTACACAGGAACAGGAGTCGGCCATTCAGCCCCTCGAGGATGTTACACAGGAACAGGAGGAGGCCATTCAGCCCCTCGAGGATGTTACACAGGAACAGGAGGAGGCCATTCAGCCCCTCGAATCTGTTGCACAGGAACAGGAGGAAGCCATTGAACCCCTTGAGCCTGTTACGCAGGAACAGGAGGAGGTCATTCAGCCCCTCGAACCTGTTACACAGGAACAGGAGGAGGCCATTCAGCCCCTCGAATATGTTACATAGGAACAGGAGGTGGCCATTCAGCCCCTCGAGCCAGTTACGCAGGACCAGGAGGAGGCTATTCAGCCCCTAGCGCCTGTTACACAAGACAGGAGGAGGCCATTTAGCCCCTCGAGCCTGTTGCATAAGAACAGGAGGAGGCCATTCAGCCCCCAAGCCTGTTACGCAGGAACAGGAGGAGGCCATTCAGCCCCTCGAACCTGTTACACAGGAACAGGAGGAGGCCATTCAGCCCCTCGAATCTGTTACACAGGAACAGGAGGAGGCCATTCAGCCCCTCGAGCCTGTTACATAGGAACAGGAGGAGGCCATTCAGCCCATCGAGGATGTTGCACAGGAACAGGAGGAGGCCATTCAGCCCCTCGAGCCTGTTACACAGGAACAGAGGAGGCCATTCAGCCCCTCCGGCCTGTTATGTCGGAACAGCAGGAGGCCATTTAGCTCCTCGAGGATGTTACATAGGAACAGCATGAGGCCATTCAGTCCCTCGAGCCTGTTACATAGGAACAGGAGGAGGCCATTCAGCCCCTCGAGCCTGTTACATTGGAACAGGAGGAGGCCATTCAGCCCTCGAGCCTGTAACATAGGAACAGGAGGAGGTCATTCAGCCTGTCGAGCCTGTTACACAGGAACAGGAGGAGGCCATTCAGCCCCTCGAGCCTGTTACATAGGAACAGGAGGAGGTCATTCAGCCCCTCGAGCCTGTAACATAGGAACAGGAGGAGGTCATTCAGCCCCTCGAGCCTGTTACACAGGAACAGGAGGAGGCCATTCAGCCCGTCGAGCCTCTTACATAGGAACAGGAGGAGGCCATTCAGCCCCTCGAGCATGTTGCATAGGAACAGGAGGAGGCCATTCAGCCCCTCGAGGATATTACACAGGAACAGGAGGAGGCCATTCAGCCCCTCGAGGATGTTACACAGGAACAGGAGGAGGCCATTCAGCCCCTCGAGCCTGTTACACAGGAACAGGAGGAGGCCATTCAGCCCCTCGGGCCTGTTATGTAGGAACAGCAGGAGGCCATTTAGCTCCTCGAGGATGTTTACATAGGAACAGCATGAGGCCATTCAGTCCCTCGAGCCTGTTACATAGGAACAGGAGGAGGCCATTCAGGCCCTCGAGCCTGTTACATTGGAACAGGAGGCCATTCAGCCCATCGAGCCTGTTACACAGGAACAGGAGGAGGCCATTCAGCCCCTCGAGCCTGTTACATAGGAACAGGAGGAGGTCATTCAGCCCCTCGAGCCTGTTACATAGGAACAGGAGGAGGTCATTCAGCCCCTCGAGCCTGTTACATCGGAACAGGAGGAGGCCATTTGGCCCCTCGAGCCTGTTACACGGAACAGGAGGAGGCCATTCAGCCCCTCGAGGATGTTACACAGGAACAGGAGGAGGCCATTGAACCCCTCGAGCCTGTTAAGCAGGAACAGGAGGAGGCCATTCAGCCCCTCGAGCCTGTTACATAGGAACAGGAGGAGGCCATTCAGCCCCTCGAGCCTGTAACATAGGAACAGGAGGAGGCCATTCAGCCCCTCGAGCCTGTTACATAGGAACAGGAGGAGGCCATTCAGCCCCTCGGGCCTGTTACATAGGGACAGGAGGAGGCCATTCAGCCCCTCGGGCCTGTTACATAGGGACAGGAGGAGGCCTCCTCATGTTCCTGTGTAACAGGCTCGAGGGGCTGAATGGCCTCCTCCTGTTCCTGTGTTCCTATTTGTCGCGATCCACTTGCTACACCTGTGTTGACATTCCCAGTGGCGTCAAGGTGTCTGCGTATTGCACATTGGTGGGGGCGGGCGTGGAGGGGGGTTAGAGACAACACATTATAAATATATATGGGATGTTAGGTGTTAACGATGCCTGCAATAACACCCTTGTAATCTCTGCAGTGTCCGGATGTGGAGAATGGGCATTAAATGCTGTTGCCTGGGAAGAGCCAATGGTCACCGTTTATCCTGAATTTCACCGCAGATAACAGGAGCAGTGTGAGCTTTTTCAATCTTTCCTCTTCATAGAATCGTAGAAACATTGAAATTTACAGCACGGTGGGAGGCCATTTCGACCCATCGTGTCCGTGCCGGCCGACCACGGGCTACCCGGCCTGATCGCGCTCTCCAGCTCTCGGGGCTCAATTTTCCCCGGTTATTTTCGCCATTGAGTTGGCGTGCGCCGCTTTTTTCGGCCTAAATTTAAATCTCCAAGTTTCCCCAAAGTTTGTGCGCCAGCGGTTTGTTGCGGTTTTTTAAAGGTTTTTTTTTTTGACCTGCCACCCACGCCAATTCTGGCCACATCTGCAAGTTTGGCCTGCTCCGATTCACTCCAATTCTTCTTAGATGACACAAAGATTAGTGGGAAAGCGGGTTGTGTAGAGGACACAGAGAGGCTGCAAAGAGATTTGGATAGGTTAAGTGAATGGGCTAAGGTTTGGCAGATGGAATACAATGTCGGAAAGTGTGAGGTCATCCACCTTGGGGAAAAAAACAGTAAAAGGGAATATTATTTGAATGGGGAGAAATTACAACATGCTGCGGTGCAGAGGGACCTGGGGGTCCTTGTGCATGAATCCCAAAAAGTTAGTTTGCAGGTGCAGCAGGTAATCAGGAAGGCGACTGGAATGTTGGCCTTCATTGCGAGAGGGATGGAGTACAAAAGCAGGGAGGTCCTGCTGCAACTGTACAGGGTATTGGTGAGGCCGCACCTGGAGTACTGCGTGCAGTTTTGGTCACCTTACTTAAGTTAGGATACACTAGCTTTGGAGGGGGTACAGAGACGATTCACTCGGCTGATTCCGGAGATGAGGGGGTTACCTTATGATGATAGATTGAGTAGACTGGGTCTTTACTCGTTGGAGTTCAGAAGGATGAGGGGTGATCTTATAGAAACATTTAAAATAATGAAAGGGATAGACAAGATAGAGGCAGAGAGGTTGTTTCCACTGGTCGGGGAGACTAGAACTAGGGGGCACAGCCTCAAAATACGGGGGAGCCAATTTAAAACCGAGTTGAGAAGGAATTTCTTCTCCCAGAGGGTTGTGAATCTGTGGAATTCTCTGCCCAAGGAAGCAGTTGAGGCTAGCTCATTGAATGTATTCAAGTCACAGATAGATAGATTTTTAACCAATAAGGGAATTAAGGGTTACGGGGAGCGGGCGGGTAAGTGGAGCTGAGTCCACGGCCAGATCAGCCATGATCTTGTTGAATGGCGGAGCAGGCTCGAGGGGCTAGATGGCCGACTCCTGTTCCTAATTCTTATGTTCTTATGTTGGGACGGCCCATGTCACCGCTGCGGAAAAACCTTGCGCTGATCTCCTGACCGCTGCAGGTCAGGGGATCAGCGCAACAGATGCAGTTTCTGGGCTCGGACAGCAGCAGCAGAGAGCGGGGGAGACGGGAGGGCGGGTGGGGGAGGCCTTTCGGCCTAGGATAGGAGCAGGGGGCGGGGGGGGGGAGAGAGGCGGAGATCGACTTTGGTCATAAACACTTCAATAATGTAATGGTGGTAAGTTGCTGCAATGTATAAGCTGCTTGTGCAGGTTGCTTTGAGCTGGCTGTTGCATGTGTCGCTTTTTCCAGCCTCGGCCGGCCGTGTGTCCCTGGTTACCCTGGCAACCCCATCTATTTGCCGCACATCTTTGGCTCCACCCCCCCCCCCCCCCCCTAAAGGGCAGGCCCGGTGGCGGCAAATTTAACCATGCAAATGGGGAAAATTGGATGTTTTTTTTTTGGCGTGGTTGGGCCCCAAGAAAACGGACGTAACTCTTCAAGTACGCAAAGAAAACAGCTTTGGCGAAAATTGAGCCCTCGGTCCGTAGCCCTGTGGGTTACGGCACTTCAGGGGCACATCCAGGTACTTTTTAAATGTGGTGAGGGTTTCTGCCTCTACCACCCTTTCAGGCCGTGAGTTCCACCCCAGACCCCCACCACCCTCTGGATGAAGACATTTCCCTCAAATCCCCTCTAAACCTCCCCCCAATTACTTTCAATCTATGCCCCCTGGTTGTTGACCCCACTTCAAGGGAAACAGGTCCATCCTATCCACTCTATCCAGGCCCCTCATCATTTTATACACCTCAATCAGGTCTCCCCTCAGCCTCCTCTGTTCCAAAGAAAACAACCCCAGCCTATCCAATCTTTCCCCATCGCTAAAGTTCTCCAGTCCAGTGCAACATCCTGGTAAATCTCCTCTGTACCCTCTCCAGTGCAACATCCTGGTAAATCTCTTCTGTACCCTCTCCAGTGCAACATCCTGGTAAATCTCCTCTGTACCCTCTCCAGTGCAACATCCTGGTAAATCTCCTCTGTACCCTCTCCAGTACAAACATCCTGGTAAATCTCCTCTGTACCATCTCCAGTGCAACATCCTGGTAAATCTCCTCTGTACCCTCTCCAGTGTAACATCCTGGTAAATCTCCTCTGTACCCTCTCCAGTGCAACATCCTGGTAAATCTCCTCTGTACCATCTCCAGTGCAACATCCTGGTAAATCTCCTCTGTACCCTCTCCAGTGCAACATCCTGGTAAATCTCCTCTGTACCCTCTCCAGTGCAACATCCTGGTAAATCTCCTCTGTACCCTCTCCAGTGCGACATCCTGGTAAATCTCCTCTGTAACCTCTCCAGTGCAACATCCTGGTAAATCTCCTCTGTACCCTCTCCAGTGCAACATCCTGATAAATCTCCTCTGTGCCCTCTCCAGTGCAATCACATCCTTCCTGTAATGTGGTGACCAGACCTGTGCACGCAGTACTCCAGCTGTGGCCTAACCAGTGTTTTATACAGTTCAAGCATAACCTCCCTGCTCTTGTATTCTATACCTCGGCTAATAAAGGCAAGTATTCCGTCCGCCTTCTTAACCACCTTATCCACCTGGCCTGCTACCTTCAGGGATCTGTGGACCTGCACTCCCAAGTCCCTCTGTTCCTCGACACTTCTCAGTGTCCTACCATTTAATGTGTATCCCCTCGCCTTGTTAGCCCCTCCCCAAATGCATTACCTCACACTTCTCTGGATTAAACTCCATTTGCCACTGCTCTGCCCACCTGACCAGTTGAGTGATATCTTCCTGCGGTCCACAGCTTTCTTCTTCATTATCAACCACACGGGCGATTTTAGTATCATCTGCAAACTTCTTCATCATACTCCCCACATTCAAGTCTAAATCATTGATAGATACCACGATATATCTGTCCACGAAACCATGTAATGCAACAACCGTGGCCTTAGGGTTTTAGGCTTCTCTGTTATCGGGGCGAAAACAGAGGCGGGGTGGGAAAGTTAGCGGCTGGGAATAGTTAGCGCTTTGGGAAGGAAGTTTCGGCATCTGGGCCCTGCATCAGGCGACATGCCTGTGCTCCTCTAATTCTGCCCTCCTGAGCAACCCTGATTAGAATCGCTTCACCATCGGTGGCCGTGCCTTCTGTTGCCTGGGCCCCAAGCTCTGGAACTCCCTCCCTAAACCTCTCCGCCTCTCTCTCCTCCTTTAGGATGCTCCTTAAAACCGACCTCTTTGACCAAGCTTTTGGTCACCTGCGATAATTTCTCCTTACGTGGCTCGGTGTCAAATATAACACTCCTGTGAAGTGTCTTGGGACATCTTACTGCGGTACAGAGGGACCTGGGGGTTCCTTGTGCCTGAAACACAAAAAGTTAGTATGTAGATACAGCAAGTGATCAGGAAGGCCAATGGAATGTTGGCCTTTATTGCAAGGGGGATGGAGTATAAAAGCAGGGAAGTCCTGCTACAACTGTACAGGGTATTGGTGAGGCCACACCTGGAGTACTGCGTGCAGTTTTGGTCTCCGTATTTAAGGAAGGATATACTTGCTTTGGAGGCAGTTCAGAGAAGGTTCACTCGGTTGATTCCGGGGATGAGGGGGTTGACTTATGAGGAAAGGTTGAGCAGGTTGGGCCTCTACTCATTGGAGTTCAGAAGAATGAGAGGTGATCTTATCGAAACATATAGCATTATGAGGGGGGCTCAACAAGGTGGATGCAGAGAGGATGTTTCCACTGATGGGGGAGACTGGAACTAGGGGGCATGGTCTTAGAATAAGGGGCCGCCCATTTAAAACTGAGATGAGGAGGAATTTCTTCTCTCAGAGGGTTGTAAATCTGTGGAATTCTCTGCCCCAGAGAGCTGTGGAGGGCTGGGTCATTGAATATATTCAAGGTGGAGATAGACAGATGTTTGAGCGATAAGGGAGTGAAGGGTTATGGGGAGCGGGCGGGGAAGTGGAGCTGAGTCCATGATCGGATCAGCCATGATCTTATTGAATGGCGGAGCAGGCTCGAGGGGCCGAATGGCCGACTCCTGCTCCTGTTCCTGATGTTCTTGTATAAATACAAGTTGTTGTTGTATGTAGATTTTATGAGAAATCATGAAGCTGGCTTCTCCAAGCCTCCCAGAATCCCCCTCCTTCTCTCCTCTTTCTCCCCTGACTAAGTGTTGTGTATGTAATAACTCGACAGACTGAATACTGTCAACTCCGAACAGGAACAAACCGGACTCTGCTTTATTAGGGCCCAAAGTGATCACATTACAAGATGGCTGGCCTTTTATCCCTGGGCCACACACACACAATGACCTCCGACACTGGCGCCACTTGGTGGCTAGTAACCCCAAGCGTACATACATGACGCTAAGTTAAAAATGGCTTCTGTCTTATACCGTTCTGGTCTGTGGTCCTCTTCCTGCTGAAAGCACGCTTGCTGCAAGTCTTACAACTCCCCATTTGTTTCAAATAGTTTACCAAATGGAGATGAGAGGCCTCATTCCTGTACCCTTTTCACACCACAGTGTCACCTCGTATTTATTGGCCCTCTCAAACCATCCTCTGATATGAACCATCCTCTGCTCTGAGCAGTGATAAAACCCTGTGTTTCCAAAGCCTCTCTTTATCTGCAGTTTGGAGAAGGGCCTTTTGCGAAGGTGACAACTTGTGTTTATATAGCGCCTTTAACGCAGTTAAACGTCCCAAGGGGCTTCACAGCAGAGCTATGAGGCCACATTGTCCGCATGGCCCCGACACGCGGACAGTCTGGATGGCCGAGCGGTCTAAGCTGCTGTGTTCAAATTGCAGTTTTCTCTGAAGGTGAGGGTTCGAATCCCACTCGTGACTTTTCTGATCTTTAAGCGGAACCCATTTGTTTTGGGGATCAAGGGTTATGGCGAGAAAGCAGGAAGGGGGTACTGAAGTTTCATGTTCAGCCATGAACTCATTGAATGGCGGTGCAGGCTAGAAGGGCTGAATAGCCTGCTCCTGCACCTATTTTCTATGTTTCTATGTTTCTATGACACGAGACTCCCAAAGCGAGCGCTCTACTCGGAACTCCTACACGGCAAGCGAGCCCCAGGGTGGGCAGAGGAAACGTTACAGGGGACCACCCTCAAAGCCCTCCCCTGATAAAGTGCAACATCCCCCACCGACACCTGGGAGTCCCTGGGCCCAAAGACCAGTCCCGCCCCTAAGTGGAGGAAGTGCATCCGGGAGGGGCGCTGAGCACCTCGAGTCTCGTCGCCGAGAGCGTGCAGAAAGCAAGCGCAGGCAGCGGAAGGAGCGTGCGGCAAACCAGTCCCACCCTCCCCTTCCCTCAAACACTGTCTGTCCCACCTGTGACAGGGACTGTGGTTCCTGTATTGGACTGTTCAGTCACCTGAGAACTCACTTTTAGAGTGGAGGCAAGTCTTCCTCGGCTCCGAGGGACTGCCTGTGATGATGATACAAGACAAAGCAAATAAATTTGATACCGAGCTGTATGAGGAGATATTAGGGCAAGCTTGGTCAAAGAGGCAGGTTTTAAGGAGCGTCTTGAAGGAGGAGAGAGAGGTAGAGAGGTGGAGAGGTTTAGGAAGGGAGTTCCAGAGCTTGGGGCCCAGGCAACAGAAGGCACGGCCACCGATGGTGGAGTGATTATAATCAGGGATGCTCAGGGGGGCAGAATTAGAGGAGTGCAGACATCTCGGGGAGTTGTGGGGCTGGAGGAGATTACAGAGATAGGGAGGGGGCGAGGGCCATGGAGGGATTTGTAAACAAGGATGAGAATTTTGAAATCGAGGCGTTGCTTAACCAGAAGCCAATGTCGGTCAGTGAGCACAGGGGGTGATGGGTGAGTGGGATTTGGTACGAGTTAGGACACGGAGCAGTGAGCACAGGGGGTGATGGGTGAGCGGGACTCGGTGCGAGTTAGGACACGGGGCAGCGAGCACAGGGGGTGATGGGTGAGCGGGACTTGGTGCGAGTTAGTGCATGGGGCAGCGAGCACAGGGGGTGATGGGTGAGCGGGACTTGGTGCGAGTTAGGACACGGGGCAGTGAGCACAGGGGATGATGGGTGAGTGGGACTTGGTGCGAGTTAGGACACAGGGCAGTGAGCACAGGGGGTGATGGGTGAGCGGGACTCGGTGCGAGTTAGGACACGGGGCAGTGAGCACAGGGGGTGATGGGTGAGCGGGACTCGGTGCGAGTTAGGACACGGGGCAGTGAGCACAGGGGGTGATGGGTGAGCGGGACTCGGTGCGAGTTAGGACACGGGGCAGTGAGCACAGGGGGTGATGGGTGAGCGGGACTCGGTGCGAGTTAGGACACGGGGCAGGGAGCACAGGGGGTGATGGGTGAGCGGGACTCGGTGCGAGTTAGGACACGGGGCAGTGAGCACAGGGGGTGATGGGTGAGCGGGACTCGGTGCGAGTTAGGACACGGGGCAGGGAGCACAGGGGGTGATGGGTGAGCGGGACTCGGTGCGAGTTAGGACACGGGGCAGCGAGCACAGGGGGTGATGGGTGAGTGGGACTGGGTGCGAGTTAGGACACGGGGCAGCGAGCACAGGGGGTGATGGGTGAGCGGGACACGGTGCGAGTTAGGACACGGGGCAGCGAGCACAGGGGCTGATGGGTGAGAGGGACTCGGTGCGAGTTAGGACACGGGGTCAGCGGGCACAGGGGGTGATGGGTGAGCGGGACTCGGTGCGAGTTAGGACACAGGGGCAGTGAGCACAGGGGGTGATGGATGAGCGGGACTCGGTGCGAGTTAGGACACGGGGCAGTGAGCACAGGGGGTGATGGGTGAGCGGGACTTGGTGCGAGTTAGGACACGGGGCAGTGAGCATAGGGGGTGATGGGTGAGCGGGACTCGGTGCGAGTTAGGACACGGGGCAGTGAGCACAGGGGGTGATGGGTGAGTGGGACTCGGTGCGAGTTAGGACACGGGGCAGTGAGCACAGGGGGTGATGGGTGAGTGGGACTGGGTGTGAGTTAGGACACGGGGCAGTGAGCACAGGGGGTGATGGGTGAGCGGGACTGGGTGTGAGTTAGGACACGGGGCAGTGAGCACAGGGGGTGATGGGTGAGTGGGACTCGGTGCGAGTTAGGACACGGGGCAGTGAGCACAGGGGGTGATGGGTGAGTGGGACTGGGTGTGAGTTAGGACACGGGGTCAGTGAGCACAGAGGGTGCTGGGTGAGCGGGACTGGGTGCGAGTTAGGACACGGGGCAGTGAGCACAGGGGGTGATGGGTGAGTGGGACTGGGTGTGAGTTAGGACATGGGGCAGTGAGCACAGAGGGTGATGGGTGAGCGGGACTGGGTGCGAGTTAGGACACGGGGCAGTGAGCACAGGGGGTGATGGGTGAGTGGGACTGGGTGTGAGTTAGGACACGGGGCAGTGAGCACAGGGGGTGCTGGGTGAGCGGGACTCGGTGCGAGTTAGGACACGGGGCAGCGAGCACAGGGGGTGATGGGTGAGTGGGACTCGGTGCAAGTTAGGACACGGGGCAGTGAGCACAGGGGGTGATGGGTGAGCGGGACTCGGTGTGAGTTAGGACATGGGGCAGCGAGCACAGGGGGTGATGGGTGAGTGGGACTGGGTGTGAGTTAGGACACGGGGGCAGTGAGCACAGAGGGTGCTGGGTGAGTGGGACTTGGTGTGAGTTAGGACACGGGGTCAGTGAGCACAGGGGGTGATGGGTGAGTGGGACTTGGTGCGAGTTAGGACACGGGGCAGTGAGCACAGGGGGTGCTGGGTGAGCGGGACTCGGTGCGAGTTAGGACACGGGGGCAGTGAGCACAGGGGGTGATGGGTGAGCGGGACTCGGTGCGAGTTAGGACACAGGGCAGTGAGCACAGGGGGTGATGGGTGAGCGGGACTCGGTGCGAGTTAGGACACGGGGCAGTGAGCACAGGGGGTGATGGGTGAGCGGGACTCGGTGCGAGTTAGGACACGGGGCAGTGAGCACAGGGGGTGATGGGTGAGCGGGACTCGGTGCGAGTTAGGACACGGGGCAGTGAGCACAGGGGGTGATGGGTGAGCGGGACTCGGTGTGAGTTAGGACACGGGGCAGTGAGCACAGGGGGTGATGGGTGAGTGGGACTCGGTGCGAGTTAGGACACGGGGCAGTGAGCACAGGGGGTGATGGGTGAGCGGGACTGGGTGTGAGTTAGGACACGGGGCAGTGAGCACAGGGGGTGATGGGTGAGCGGGACTGGGTGTGAGTTAGGACACGGGGCAGTGAGCACAGGGGGTGATGGGTGAGCGGGACTGGGTGTGAGTTCGGACACGGGTCAGTGAGCACAGGGGGTGATGGGTGAGCGGGACTTGGTGTGAGTTAGGACACGGGGCAGTGAGCACAGGGGGTGATGGGTGAGTGGGACTGGGTGTGAGTTAGGACACGGGGCAGTGAGCACAGGGGGTGATGGGTGAGCGGGACTTGGTGTGAGTTAGGACACGGGGTTCGGGGGATCCACGATGGGGCAGGTGATTGAACTGGTAATGTGTCGTGTGATCGTTAAACCTTTTGCTAATAAACCAACTAGTTCTTAATAGCAATGTGTCGCTATGGATTCTTAAGCAAAGAACCCATGAAGCAAATACATTACACCCCCTCTCATCGTTATCTATTAAAATGTAAATACCTATCGATTTTTTGCACCATGAATCAGGGTAAATCAGTCTCAGCTGTGTCTCAGTGGGCAGCACTCGTGCCTCGGAGTCAGAAGGTTTGTGGGTTCAAGTCCCACTCCAGGGATAAATCTCGGCTGACACTCCAGTGCAGTACTGAGGGAGTACCACACTGTCGGAGGGGCAGTACTGAGGGAGTACCACACTGTCGGAGGGGCAGTACTGAGGGAGTACCACACTGTCGGAGGGGCAGTACTGAGGGAGTACCACACTGTCGGAGGGGCGGTACTGAGGGAGTGCCGCACTGTCGGAGGGGCAGTACTGAGGGAGTGCCGCACTGTCGGAGGGGCAGTACTGAGGGAGTACCACACTGTCGGAGGGGCAGTACTGAGGGAGTACCACACTGTCGGAGGGGCAGTACTGAGGGAGTACCACACTGTCGGAGGGGCGGTACTGAGGGAGTGCCGCACTGTCGGAGGGGCAGTACTGAGGGAGTGCCGCACTGTCGGAGGGGCAGTACTGAGGGAGTACCACACTGTCGGAGGGGCGGTACTGAGGGAGTGCCGCACTGTCGGAGGGGCAGTAATGAGGGAGTACCACACTGTCGGAGGGGCGGTACTGAGGGAGTGCCGCACTGTCGGAGGGGCAGTACTGAGGGAGTACCACACTGTCGGAGGGGCGGTACTGAGGGAGTGCCGCACTGTCGGAGGGGCAGTACTGAGGGAGTACCACACTGTCGGAGGGGCGGTACTGAGGGAGTGCTGCATTGTCGGAGGGGCAGTACTGAGGGAGTACCACACTGTCGGAGGGGCGGTACTGAGGGAGTACCACACTGTCGGAGGGGCAGTACTGAGGGAGTACCACACTGTCGGAGGGGCAGTACTGAGGGAGTACCACACTGTCGGAGGGGCGGTACTGAGGGAGTGCCGCACTGTCGGTGGGGCAGTACTGAGGGAGTGCCGCACTGTCGGAGGTGTCGTCTTTCGGATGAGACGTTAAACCGAGGCCCCGTCTGCTCTCTCAGGTGGATGTAAAAGATCCCACGGCCACTATTTGGAAGAAGAGCAGGGGGAGTTATCCCCGGGGTCCTGGGGCCAATATTTATCCCTCAATCAACATAACAAAAAACAGATTATCTGCTCATTATCACATTGCTGTGTGTGGGAGCTTGCTGTGCGCAAATTAGCGTTTCCCACATTACAACAGTGACTACACTCCAAAAGTACTTCATTGGCTGTAAAGCGCTTTGAGACGTCCGGTGGTCGTGAAAGGCGCTATATAAATCCAAGACTTTCTTTCAAAAACACTCCTTAGGTTCATTTATCAGGTCAAAAGGCAAAGTTGGGCTCAGTGGAATATTTTGGGTTGGCCCTGTGTACACCAATAGAACATTAGAAAGAAGTGGATATCAACGTTGGTGTGGATTAACGTCACACAGGTCCTCATAACCGAAATATAGAAAGAGGAGGAGAACCGTTCAGCCCCTTGAGCCTGCTCCCCATTCAATACGATCACGGCTGATCCAATCATAGACTCAGCTCCACTTCCCCGCCCGCTCCCCATAACCCTTGATTCCCTTATCGTTTAAGAAACTGTCTATTTCATAGAAACATAGAAAATAGGTGCAGGAGTAGGCCATTCGGCCCTTCGAGCCTGCACCACCATTCAATAAGATCATGGCTGATCATTCACCTCAGTACCCCTTTCCTGCTTTCTCTCCATACCCCTTGATCCCTTTAGCCGTAAGGGCCATAACTAACTCCCTCTCGAATATATCCAATGAACTGGCCTCAACAACTCTCTGCGGTAGAGAATTCCACAGGTTAACAACTCTCTGAGTGAAGAAGTTTCTCCTTATCTCGGTCCTAAATGGCTTACCCCTTATCCTTAGACTGTGTCCCCTGGTTCTGGACTTCCCCAACATCGGGAACATTCTTCCTGCATCGAACCTGTCCAGTCCCGTCAGAATTTTATATGTTTCTATGAGATCCCCTCTCATCCTTCTAAACTCCAGTGAATACAGGCCCAGTCGATCCAGTCTCTCCTCATATGTCAGTCCTGCCATCCCGGGAATTAGTCTGGTGAACCTTCGCTGCACTCCCTCAATAGCAAGAACGTCCTTCCTCAGATTAGGAGACCAAAACTGTACACAATATTCCAGGTGTTAAATATATTCAATGACCCAGCCTCCACAGCTCACTGGGGCAGAGAATTCCACAGATTTACAACCCTCCGAGAGAAGAAATTCCTCCTCGCCCCATTTCTGTGACCTCAGCCCAATTCCCCATCTTTGCCCCATATCCCTGATTCCCTTTGGACAGGAATCCATCAATCTCACATTTGTTAAAGGGTTGACTCAACGGTGACCTCCAGCCTCTGGGGGCGCTGTCACTGGAACTGAGTGACCTCCCAGCCTCTGGGGGCGCTGTCACTGGAACTGAGTGACCTCCAGCCTCTGGGGGCGCTGTCACTGGAACTGAGTGACCTCCCAGCCTCTGGGGGCGCTGTCACTGGGTCTGAGTGACCTCCCAGCCTCTGGGGGCGCTGTCACTGGAACTGAGTGACCTCCAGCCTCTGGGGGCGCTGTCACTGGAACTGAGTGACCTCCAGCCTCTGGGGGCGCTGTCACTGGGTCTGAGTGACCTCCAGCCTCTGGGGGCGCTGTCACTGGGTCTGAGTGACCTCCCAGCCTCTGGGGGCGCTGTCACTGGGTCTGAGTGACCTCCCAGCCTCTGGGGGCGCTGTCACTGGGTCTGAGTGACCTCCCAGCCTCTGGGGGCGCTGTCACTGGGTCTGAGTGACCTCCCAGCCTCTGGGGGCGCTGTCACTGGGTCTTTGTGACCTCCCAGCCTCTGGGGGCGCTGTCACTGGGCCTGAGTGACCTCCCAGCCTCTGGGGGCGCTGTCACTGGAACTGAGTGACCTCCAGCCTCTGGGTGGCGCTGTCACTGGGTCTGAGTGACCTCCCAGCCTCTGGGTGGCGCTGTCACTGGGTCTGAGTGACCTCCCAGCCTCTGGGTGGCGCTGTCACTGGGTCTGAGTGACCTCCCAGCCTCTGGGGGCGCTGTCACTGGGTCTGAGTGACCTCCCAGCCTCTGGGGGCGCTGTCACTGGGTCTTTGTGACCTCCCAGCCTCTGGGTGCGCTGTCACTGGGCCTGAGTGACCTCCAGCCTCTGGGTGGCGCTGTCACTGGAACTGAGTGACCTCCCAGCCTCTGGGTGGCGCTGCCGGAAGGAGCAGTGTTGGGTTTGGTGACACACTTCCGGGAGTAGTGAGAGAGAGAGAGAGAGAGATGGAGAGGGAGAGAGAGAGAGAGAGAGAGTGAGTGAGTGTGTAACACTGAGAGGGAGGTGAGCGGACACACAGAGAGAGACAGACCCAGAGCCGGGCACAAAGTGAAAGACAGACTGGTAAGTGACGTCAATATCAGAGGGAGAGGGAGAGGGAGAGGGAGAGGGAGAGGGGGGGAAGGGTGATGCAGGGGGAAGGGGTACATGGGGGGAGGGGCATACAAGGAACTGGGTACCAGGGGTATACGTGCGGTATACGGGGTACCGGGGGTATACGTGCGGTATACGGGGTACCGGGGGTATACGTGCGGTATACGGGGTACCGGGGGTATACGTGCGGTATACGGGGTACCGGGGGTATACGTGCGGTATACGGGGTACCGGGGGTATACGTGCGGTATACGGGGTACCGGGGGTATACGTGCGGTATACGGGGTACCGGGGGTATACGTGCGGTATACGGGGTACCGGGGGTATACGTGCGGTAAACAGGGTACCGGGGGTATACGTGCGGTATACGGGGTACCGGCTGTATACGGGGTACCAGCGGTATACGGGCGGTATATGGGGTACCAGCGGTATACGGGCGGTATACGGAGTACCAGGGGTATACGGGCGGTATACGGAGTACCAGGGGTATACGGGCGGTATACAGAGTACCAGGGGTTTACAGGATACCGGGGGTATACGTGCGATATATGGGGTACACGTGCGATATATGGGGTACCGGGGGTATACGTGCGGTATACGGGGTACCGGGGGTATACGTGCAGTATACGGTGTACCGGGGGTATACGTGCGGTATACGGGGTACCGGGGGTATACGTGCGGTATACGGGGTACCGGGGGTATACGTGCGGTAAACAGGGTACCGGGGGTATACGTGCGGTATACGGGGTACCGGCTGTATACGGGGTACCAGCGGTATACGGGCGGTATATGGGGTACCAGCGGTATACGGGCGGTATACGGAGTACCAGGGGTATACGGGTGGTATACAGGGTACCAGGGGTATACGTGCGGTATACGGGGTACCGGGGTATACGTGCGGTATACGGGGTACCGGGGTATATGTGCGGTATACGGGGTACCGGGGTATACGTGCGGGAAACGGGGTACCAGGGCTATACGTGCGGTATACAGGGTACCAGGGGTATACGTGCGGTATACGGGGTACCAGGGGTATACGAGTGGTATACGGGGTACCAGGGCTATACGTGCGGTATACAGGGTACCGGGGGTATACGTGCGGTATACGGGGTACCGGCTGTATACGGGGTACCAGCGGTATACGGGCGGTATATGGGGTACCAGCGGTATACGGGCGGTATACGGAGTACCAGGGGTATACGGGCGGTATACAGAGTACCAGGGGTTTACAGGATACCGGGGGTATACGTGCGGTATACAGGGTACCAGGGGTATACGTGCGATATACGGGATACCAGGGGTATACGGGTGGTATACGGGGTACCAGGGGTATACGGGTGGTATACAGGGTACCAGGGGTATACGTGCGGTATACGGGGTACCGGGGTATACGTGCGGTATACGGGGTACCGGGGGTATACGTGCGGTATACGGGGTACCGGGGGTATATGTGCGGTATACGGGGTACCGGGGGTATATGTGCGGTATACGGGGTACCGGGGGTATACGTGCGGTATACGGAGTACCAGGGGTATACGGGTGATATACGGGGTACCAGGGGTATACGGGCAGTATACAGGGTACCAGGGGTATACAGAGTACCGGGGGTATACGTGCGGTATACGGAGTACCAGGGGTATACGGGTGGTATACGGGGTACCGGGGGCATACGGAGTACCAGGGGTATACAGGCGGTATACGGAGTACCAGAAGTATATGGGGTACCAGGGGTATACGGGCGGTATACGGGGTACCGGGGGTATATGTGCGGTATACGGGGTACCGGGGTATATGTGCGGTATACGGGGTACCGGGGTATACGTGCGGGAAACGGGGTACCAGGGCTATACGTGCGGTATACAGGGTACCAGGGGTATACGTGCGGTATACGGGGTACCAGGGGTATACGAGTGGTATACGGGGTACCAGGGATATACGTGCGGTATACGGGGTACCGGGGGTATACGTGCAGTATACTGGGTACCGGGGGTATACGTGCGGTATACGGGGTACCGGGGGTATATGTGCGGTATACGGGGTACCGGGGGTATACGTGCGGTATACGGGGTACCGGGGTATATGTGCGGTATACGGGGTACCGGGGTATACGTGCGGGAAACGGGGTACCAGGGGTATACGAGTGGTATACGGGGTACCAGGGATATACGTGCGGTATACGGGGTACCGGGGGTATACGTGCAGTATACTGGGTACCGGGGGTATACGTGCGGTATACGGGGTACCGGGGGTATATGTGCGGTATACGGTGTACCGGGGGTATACGTGCGGTATACGGAGTACCAGGGGTATACGGGTGGTATACGGGGTACCAGGGGTATACGGGCAGTATACAGGGTACCAGAGGTATACGGAGTACCGGGGGTATACGTGCGGTATACGGGTGGTATACGGGGTACCGGGGGTATACGGAGTACCAGGGGTATACAGACGGTATACGGAGTACCAGGGGTATATGGGGTACCAGGGGTATACGGGCGGTATACGGGGTACCGGGGGTATACGTGCGGTATACGGGGTACCGGGGGTATACGTGCGGTATACGGGGTACCGGGGGTATACGTGCGGTATACGGGGTAACAGGGGTATATGTGCGGTATACGGGGTACAGGGGATACGCGCTCTGTCCCCTCGACTCCAATGTTGAGGGAGCTGCTCTCAGTTTGCCAAGTTCAGACTTTCGCCCCACTCCCTCTCCTCCTGTGAGCCACAAGGAGCTGTTTAAGCTGAAGAGGAAAAGTGCTTTTGGGAGAGAAATACAAATCACTTTGGAAATGGAAACTGAAAGCTGCCGGTCGCAGAGTCTTAAAGGGGCAGGCTCTTAAAGGGGCAGCGTCCCCCTGGTAAAAATGCCCGGCCACACTTTTTCCTCCACCTCCCCCCCCCCCCCCCCGGTTCTGTGAAGCTGTGAGGTTGTTGCTATGGCGATACACTTCGGAGGCGGAGGGTTTGTGTGGTAGTGAAAGGCAAGTGGGGGGTGGGGAGGAGTCACTGTGCTGGCTATGGGTCGGGGAGGGACAGAGAGTGTTGTCGGTCCGGGCTCAGACTGGGGAGTGGGACAATTATAGATCCCTGCCAGGATGGGGGGGGGGGGGTGGGGTGTGTGGGGTGCGCAGGGGCTGCCGATTTTGACCAGAGGCCGGCTCCGAGGTGAGCCTGTCGGAGTTTTCCGGCTCCATGGGGGTCTCGTGACTGATCGTAGACTCTGCCCACCCCAGCTCTTCCCCATTCAGGGCCAGCCGCGGCTCAGTAAGCAGCACTCTCGCCTCTGTCAGAAGGTTGAGGGTTCAAGTCCCACCCCCCCCCCCGGGAACTTGAGCACATAAGTTTCTAGGCTGACATTCCAGTGCAGTGCTGAGGGAGCGCCGTCTTTCCGATGAGGCGTTAACATGGAAACATAGAAAATAGGTGCCGGAGCAGGCCATTCGGCCCTTCGAGCCTGCACCGCCATTCAATAAGATCATGGCTGATCATTCCCTCAGTACCCCTTTCCTGCTTTCTCTCCATACCCCTTGATCCCTTTAGCCGTAAGGGCCTCATCTAATTCCCTCTTGAATATATCCAGTGAACTGGCCTCAACAACTCTCTGCGGCAGGGAATTCTACAGGTTCACAACTCTCTGAGTGAAGACGTTTCTCCTCATCTCGGTCCTAAATGGCTTACCCCTTATCCTTAGACTGTGTCCCCTGGTTCTGGGACTTCCCCAACATCGGGAACATTCTTCCTGCATCTAACCTGTCCAATCCCGTCAGAATTTTATATGTTTCTATGAGGTCCCCTCTCATCCTTCTAAATTCCAGTGAATATAAGCCCAGTCGATCCAGTCTCTCCTCATATGTCAGTCCTGCCATCCCGGGAATCAGTCGGGTGAACCTTCGCTGCACTCCCTCAGTAGCAAGCACGTCCTTCCTCAGCTTAGGAGACCAGAAATAGCAGCGAACCTGGGGACTGGGAGAAATTTAGAACTCAGCAGAGGAGGACAAAGGGTTTGATTAGGGCAGGGAAAATGGAGTACGAGAAGAAGCTTGCAGGGAACATTAAGGCGGACTGCAAAAGCTTCTATAGATATGTAAAGAGAAAAAGGTTAGTAAAGACAAACGTAGGTCCCCTGCAGTCAGAATCAGGGGAAGTCATAACTGGGAACAAAGAAATGGCAGACCAATTGAACAAGTACTTTGGTTCGGTATTCATTAAGGAGGACACAAACAACCTTCCGGATATAAAAGGGGTCAGAGGGTCTAGTAAGAAGGAGGAACTGAGGGAAATCCTTATTAGTCGGGAAATTGTGTTGGGGAAATTGATGGGATTGAAGGCCGATAAATCCCCAGGGCCTGATGGACTGCATCCCAGAGTACTTAAGGAGGTGGCCTTGGAAATAGCGGATGCGTTGACAGTCATTTTCCAACATTCCATTGACTCTGGATCAGTTCCTATGGAGTGGAGGGTAGCCAATGTAACCCCACTTTTTAAAAAAGGAGGGAGAGAGAAAACAGGGAATTATAGACCGGTCAGCCTGACCTCAGTAGTGGGTAAAATGATGGAATCAATTATTAAGGATGTCATAGCAGCGCATTTGGAAAGAGGTGATATGATAGGTCCAAGTCAGCATGGATTTGTGAAAGGGAAATCATGCTTGACAAATCTTCTGGAATTTATTGAGGATGTTTCCAGTAAAGTGGACAAGGGAGAACCAGTTGATGTGGTATATTTGGACTTTCAGAAGGCTTTCGACAAGGTCCCACACGAGATTAATGTGCAAAGTTAAAGCACATGGGATTGGGGGTAGTGTGCTGACGTGGATTGAGAACTGGTTGTCAGACAGGAAGCAAAGAGTAGGAGTAAATGGGTACTTTTCAGAATGGCAGGCAGTGACTAGTGGGGTACTGCAAGGTTCTGTGCTGGGGCCCCAGCTGTTTACACTGTACATTAATGATTTAGACGAGGGGATTAAATGTAGTATCTCCAAATTTGCAGATGACACTAAGTTGGGTGGCAGTGTGAGCTGCGAGGAGGATGCTATGAGGCATCAGAGTGACTTGGTTAGGTTAGGTGAGTGGGCAAATGCATGGCAGATGCAGTATAATGTGGATAAATCTGAGGTTATCCACTTTGGTGGTAAAAACAGAGAGACAGACTATTATCTGAATGGTGACAGATTCGGAAAAGGGGAGGTGCAACGAGACCTGGGTGTCATGGTACATCAGTCATTGAAGGTTGGCATGCAGGTACAGCAGGCGGTTAAGAAAGCAAATGGCATGTTGGCCTTCATTGCGAGGGGATTTGAGTACAGGGGCAGGGAGGTGTTACTACAGTTGTACAGGGCCTTGGTGAGGCCACACCTGGAGTATTGTGTACAGTTTTGGTCTCCTAACTTGAGGAAGGACATTCTTGCTATTGAGGGAGTGCAGCGAAGGTTCACCAGACTTATTTCCGGGATGGCAGGACTGACCGATCAAGAAAGACTGGATCAACTGGGCTTGTATTCACTGGAGTTCAGAAGAATGAGAGGGGATCTTATAGAAACGTTTAAAATTCTGACGGGGTTAGACAGATTAGATGCAGGAAGAATGTTCCCAATGTTGGGGAAGTCCAGAACCAGGGGTCACAGTCTGAGGATAAGGGGTAAGCCATTTAGGACCGAGATGAGGAGAAACTTCTTCACCCAGAGAGTGGTGAACCTGTGGAATTCTCTACCACAGAAAGTTGTTGAGGCCAATTCACTAAATATATTCAAAAAGGAGTTAGATGTAGTCCTTACTACTCGGGGGATCAAGGGGTATGGCGAGAAAGCAGGAATGAGGTACTGAAGTTGCATGTTCAGCCATGAACTCATTGAATGGCGTTGCAGGCTAGAAGGGCTGAATGGCCTGCTCCTGCACCTATATTCTATGTTTCTAAAACTGAACACAATATTCCAGGTGAGGCCTCACCCAGACCCTGTACAACTGCAGTAAGACCTCCCTGCTCCTATACTCAAATCCCCTAGCTATGAAGGCCAACATACCATTTGCCTTCACCGCCTGCTGTACCTGTATGCCAACCTTCAATGACTGATGTACCATGACACCCAGGTCTCATTGCACCTCCCCTTTTCCTAATCTTTCACCATTCAGATAATATTCTGTCTTCCTGTTTTTGCCACCAAAGTGGATAACCTCACATTTATCCACATTATACTGCATCTGCCATGCATTTGCCCTATCGCCTAACCTGTCCAAGTCACCCTGCAGCCTCATAGCATCCTCCTCACAGCTCACACCGCCACCCAGCTTAGTGTCATCTGCAAACTTGGAGATATTACACTCAATTCCTTCATCTAAATCATTGATGTACATTGTAAATAGCTGGGGTCCCAGCACTGAACCCTGCGGCACCCCACTAGTCACTGCCTGTCATTCTGAAAAGGACCCGTTTAACCCGACTCTCTGCTTCCTGTCTGCCAACCAGTTCTCTATCCACGTCAGTACATTACCCCCAATACAATGTGCTTTAATTTTGCACACCAATCTCTTGTGTGGGACCTTGTCAAAAGCCTTTTGAAAGTACAAATACACCACATCCACTGGTTCTCCCTTGTCCACTCTGCTAGTTACATCCTCAAAAAATTCCAGAAGATTTGTCAAGCATGATTTCCCTTTCATAAATCCATGCTGACTTGGACTGATCCTGTCACTGCTTTCCAAATGTGCTGCAATTTCATCTTTAATAATTGATTCCAACATTTTCCCCACTACTGATGTCAGGCTAACCGGTCTATAATTACCCGCTTTCTCTCCTTCCTTTTTTAAAAAGTGGTGTTACATTAGCTACCCTCCAGTCCATAGGAACTGATCCAGAGTCGATAGACTGTTGGAAAATGATCACCAATGCATCCACTATTTCCAAAGCTACTTCCTTAAGTACTCTGGGATGCAGACTATCAGGCCATGGGGATTTATCGGCCTTCAACCCCATCAATTTCCCTAACACAATTTCCCGACTAATAAGGATATCCTTCAATCCTTCAGACCGAGGCCCCGTCTGCTCTCTCAGGTGGATGTAAAAGATCCCACGGCCACTATTTGGAAGAAGAGCAGGGGGAGTTATCCCCGGGGTCCTGGGGCCAATATTTATCCCTCAATCAACATAACAAAAAAACAGATTATCTGGGTCATTATCACATCGCTGTGTGTGGGAGCTTGCTGTGCGCACATTGGCGTTTCCCCACATTACAACAGTGACCGCATATCCAAAAGTACTTCATTGGCTGTAAAGCGCTTTGTGACGTCCGGTGGTCGTGAAAGTCGCTATATAAATGCAAGTCTTTCTTTCTCTGCACATAACCGAAGTCCTTGCTCCCTCCTCTCTACCCTGTCCCAGGCCTCGACAGCCTTGCTAAAGTGCGGTGCCCAGAGTTGCCCGCAGTATTCCAGCTGATGCCCGACCAGTATGGGTTTAGCATGACTTCCTTGTTTTTGTGCTCAGAGCCCTTATTTATAAAGCAAAGAATCCCATACGCTTTCTCAACCGCCTTAACCCAAACAAAACGAGCGGGAACTATCAGCCCGAGTGAAAAGTCTCCAACGCAGCTCATAAAGAAAGATTTGGATTTATATAGCACCTTTCACCACCTCCGAACGTCTCAAAGCGCTTTACAGCCGATGAAGGTGCGATATAAAATGAGGGGGTTGTCTTGTGAGGAACGGTTGAGCAGGTTGGGCCTGTACTCATTGGAGTTCAGAAGAATGAGAGGTGATCTTATTGAAACGTGTAAGATTGTGAGGGGGCTGGACAGGGTGGATGCAGAGAGAATGTTTCCCCTCGTGGGGGAATCTAGAACTAGGGGGCATAGTCTCAGAATAAGGGGCCCATTTAAAACTGAGATGAGGAGGAATTTCTTCTCTCAGAGGGTTGTAAATCTGTGGAATTCTCTGCCCCAGAGAGCTGTGGAGGCTGGGTCATTGAATATATTTAAGGTGGAGATAGACAGATTTTTGAGCGATAAGGGAGTGAAGGGTTATGGGGAGCGGGCGGGGAAGTGGAGCTGAGTCCATGATCAGATCAGCCCTGATCGTATTGAATGGTGGAGCAGACTCGAGGGGCCGAATGGCCGACTCCTGCTCCTGTTTCTGATGTTCTGAGTCCGTGCTGTGTCTGTATGTCAGGGGTCGGGTGAGAATGGGATCGGCCCATGAACCTTTAATGGTGGCCCCCTGTCTAATTCGCTCTGTTTTTTTTCCTTTGCAGGGAGGCTCCTGTTGGGGACTCGGGTCGGACGTTAGCCGAGGCCTGGCTCGGCGGGGGCGGGGGGGGGTGGTGTGCGATTAATTGAGGGCCCGGTCCGTGGATCAGGGGGCGACTGCACCCGTGTGTGTGTGTGGGCCTGCGGGACTTGCTTGCCCCCCCGGACCCGAGGATACCAGGAGAGAGGGCGGAAGGGGGGGGGGCTGCCCTCCCCGGGACCATGAGCGAGGACGAGGGCCACCGTGTGCTTGACCTGCGGGAGCGGGCGATCCAGGCCCTGACTGCCGCCTCGGCCCAGCCCCCGACCGGCCTGCTGCAGGACATCATCGCCATGGCTCAACCGCTGGAGGACAAGTACCACCAGGTGGATGTGACCCGCGTCCTGCGGGAGAACGTGACAGTCAAGGTGAGGGGCGGGCGGGGGGGCGGGGGAAACACGGCGGAACGTTCTGGAGTCGCGCGCTCTGGGCGCGGAACGTTCCGGAGTCGCGCTTTCACCGCCAACGCGCGCCGCCCCGCCCCGCCCCCGTCCCGCCATGGTGCCCGACGACGGCTAGCGGTGTTCCGTTGCTGAGCGAGGGAGAAAGGGATCGATCGAGCGATGGCAGGCCCGTCGGGCCGAACCTCGCTGCTGGGAAAATTACTGGGAAAACCTTCTGCCGGACGGGATAAATCTTCATTTTGGATTAATCGGGGGCGGGGGGGGGCAGACAGACGCAGAATACCGCGGACGCTGGAACCGGGAATATAAAAAAAACCCCAAATCTCAGCGGGCCAGGCAGCGCCCCTGTGGCGAGGGATCAGCGTTAACCTTTGGGGTCAGCAGCCCTCGGTCGGAACAGGAGCGTGTTGGGGAAAGCACAGACCCTGAAGGAGGGGCACTGACCGGGAGAAGGGGCTGAATTCAAACGGTCGTGACCGAGGTTGGAAAGACAGTGGTCGGGATAGGCTGTGAATGGTGGGATCATGCCCGGCGGCCATGACAGACAAGGAGAGAAAAAAACAAACAGGCTCTGAGGGGGGGGCGAGAAGGGAGCTAATGGTGGGCTCCGAATTGTTGAACTCGATGTTGAGTGCCGGAGGCTGTCGAGTGTCTAATCGAAAGATGAGGTGCTGTTGCGTTGAGCTACGTTGGAACAGTGTCGGAGACCGAGAGGGAGTGGAGTGAGGAATTAAAGTGACTAACTCCCGCCATTACCATTTGAATTTGGCCCATTCTCCCTGTTCGAAACATCGAAAATAGGTGCAGGAGTAGGCCATTCGGCCCTTCTAGCCTGCACCGCCATTCAATGAGTTCATGGCTGAACATGCAACTTCAGTACCCCATTCCTGCTTTCTCGCCATACCCCTTGATCCCCCTAGTAGTAAGGACTACATCTAACTCCCTTTTGAATATATTTAGTGAATTGGCCTCAACTACTTTCTGTGGTAGAGAATTCCACAGGTTCACCACTCTCTGGGTGAAGAAGTTTCTCCTCATCTCGGTCCTAAATGGCTTGCCCCTTATCCTCAGACTGTGACCTCTGGTTCTGGACTTCCCCAACATTGGGAACATTCTTCCAGCATCTAACCTGTCTAAACCCGTCAGAATTTTAAACGTTTCTATGAGGTCCCCTCTCATTCTTCTGAACTCCAGTGAATACAGGCCCAGTTGATCCAGTCTTTAGTGATAGGTCAGTCCCGCCATCCCAGGAATCTGTCTGGTGAACCTTCGCTGCACTCCCTTAATAGCAAGAATGTCCTTCCTCAAGTTAGGAGACCAAAACTGTACACAATACTCCAGGTGTGGCCTCACCAATGCCCTGTACAACTGTAGCAACACATCCCTGCCCCTGTACTCAAATCCCCTCGCTATGAAGGCCAACATGCCATTTGCTTTCTTAACCGCCTGCTGTACCTGCATGCCAACCTTCAATGACTGATGTACCATGACACTCAGGTCTCTTTGCACCTCCCCTTTTCCGAATGTCACCATTCAGATAATAGTCTGTCTCTCTGTTTTTACCACCAAAGTGGATAACCTCACATCTATCCACATTATACTTCATCTGCCATGCATTTGCCCACTCACCTAACCTATCCAAGTCGCTCTGCAGCCTCATAGCATCCTCCTCGCAGCTCACACTGCCACCCAACTTAGTGTCATCCGCAAATTTGGAGATACTACATTTAATCCCCTCATCTAAATCATTAATGTACAGTGTAAACAGCTGAGGCCCCAGCACAGAACCTTGTGGTACCCCACTAGTCACTGCCTGCCATTCTGAAAAGTCCCCATTTACTCCTACTCTTTGCTTCCTGTCTGACAACCAGTTCTCAATCCATGTCAGCACACTACCCCCAATCCCATGTGCTTTAACTTTGCACATTAATCTCTTGTGTGGGACCTTGTCGAAAGCCTTCTGAAAGTCCAAATATACCACATCAACTGGTTCTCCCTTGTCCACTCTACTGGAAACATCCTCAAAAAATTCCAGAAGATTTGTCAAGCATGATTTCCCTTTCCCTTTCACAAATCCATGCTGACTTGGACCTATATTGTCTCTCTAATCTCTCCTGTCTTTCCCCCCCCCCCCCCCCTATCACAGACCTTCCCTGTTGTCCTGCCCTCCCCTCCCCCTTTCAGTGCTCCCTCAGGATCTGTTCTTTTCCCAACGGAGGGCCGCTGACCCAGAACGTTAACGCTGCTTCCCCTCCACAGATGCTGCCTGATCAGCGGAAATCCACAGACCCCTGAAGGTAGCAGGCCAGGTGGATAAGGTGGTTACGAAGGCAGACGGAATACTTGCCTTTATTAGCTGAGGCACAGAATACAAGAGCAGGGAGGTTATGCTTGAACTGTATAAAACACTGGTTAGGCCACAGCTGGAGTACTGCGTGCACAGTTCTGGTCACCACATTACAGGAAGGATGTGATCGCTCTGGAGAGGGTACAGAGGAGATTTACCAGGATGTTACCTGGACTGGAGAATTTTAGCGATGGGGAAAGATTGGATAGGCTAGGGTTGTTTTCTTTGGAACAGAGGAGGCTGAGGGGAGACCTGATTGAGGTGTATAAAATGATGAGGGGCCTGGATAGAGTGGATAGGACGGACCTGTTTCCCTTAGCAGGGGGGTCAACAACCAGGGGGCATAGATTGAAAGTAATTTGGGGGAGGTTTAGAGGGGATTTGAGGGGAAATGTCTTCACCCAGAGGGCGGTGGGGGTCTGGGGCGGAACTCACGGCCTGAAAGGGGGGTAGAGGCAGAAACCCTCACCACATTTAAAAAGTACCTGGATGTGCCCCTGAAGTGCCGTAACCCACAGGGCTACGGACCCAGAGCGGGAAAGTGGGATTAGGCCGGATAGCTCTTGGTCGGCCAGTGTGGACACGATGGGCCGAATGGCCTCCCTCCGTATGGTAAATTTCTGTGATTCTATGCTCTCAGTGGAACTGCACTCACCTGGTTCCGTCCCTCCTATCTCCCATCTACATGTTGGCCCTTGGTGACATTATCCGAAAACACAGCCTCAGTTTCCACATGTACGCTGAGACACCCAGCGCTACCTCACCCTCCCTTCTCTCCACCCCTCCTCGGTCTCTCAATTGTCAGGCTGCCTGTCCCACATCCAGTTCTGGGCGAGCAGAAATTTCTTCCAATTCAATATTGGGAAGACCGAAGCCATTGTTTTCAGTCCCCGCCACAAACTCCGTTCCCCAGCCTCCGACTCCATCCCTCTCCCCAACTCCCGTCTGAGGCTGAACCAGACTGTTCGCAACCTTGGCATCATATTTGACCCTGAAATGAGCTTCGGACCACATAATCCGCAGCATAACTAAGACCGCCTATTTCCACCTCCGTAACACCGCCCGTCTCCGCCTCCTGCCTCAGCTCATCCGCTGCTGAAACCCTCATCCGTGCCTTTGTTACCGCTAGACTTGACTATCCCAACGCACTCCTGGCTGGCCTCCCACATTGTACCCCACGTAAACTCGAGGTGATCCAAAACTCGGCTGCCCCGTGTCCTAACTCGCACCAAGTCCCGCTTACCCATCACCCCCTGTGCTCACTGCCCCCGTGTCCTAACTTGCACCGAGTCCCACTCACCCATCACCCCCTGTGCTCGCTGCCCCGTGTCCTAACTCACACCAAGTCCCACTCACCCATCACCCCCTGTGCTCGCTGCCCCGTGTCCTAACTCGCACCAAGTCCCGCTCACCCATCACTCCCTGTGCTCGCTGCCTCGTGTCCTAACTCACACCCAGTCCCGCTCACCCATCACCCCCTGTGCTCACTGCCCCGTGTCCTAACTCACACCCAGTCCCACTCACCCATCACCCGCTGTGCTCACTGCCCCGTGTCCTAACTCGCACCAAGTCCCGCTCACCCATCACCCCCTGTGCTCACTGCTCCGTGTCCTAACTCACACCAAGTCCCGCTCACCCATCACCCCCTGTGCTCACTGCTCCATGTCCTAACTCGCACCGAGTCCCGCTCACCCATCACCCCCTGTGCTCACTGCTCCGTGTCCTAACTCACACCCAGTCCCGCTCACCCATCACCCCCTGTGCTCACTGCTCCGTGTCCTAACTCACACCAAGTCCCGCTCACCCATCACCCCCTGTGCTCACTGCTCCGTGTCCTAACTCACACCCAGTCCCGCTCACCCATCACCCCCTGTGCTCGCTGACCTACATTGGCTCCCGGTTAAGCAATGCCTCGATTTCAAAATTCTCATCCTTGTTTACAAATCCCTCCATGGCCCTCGCCCCCTCCCTATCTCTGTAATCTCCTCCAGCCCCACAACCCCCCGAGATGTCTGCTCTCCTCTAATTCTGCCCTTCTGAGCATCCCTGATTATAATCGCTCCACCATCGGTGGCCGTGCCTTCTGTTGCCTGGGCCCCAAGCTCTGGAACTCCCGCCCTAAACCTCTCCGTCTCTCTACCTCTCTCTCCTCCTTCAAGACGCTGCTTAAAACCGACTTCTTTGACCAAGATTTTGGTCATCGGTGCTAATATCTCCTTATGTGACTCGGGTGTCAAATTTTGACCAATTGAAACTCCTTGGGATGTGTTTACTGCATTAAAGATGCTGTTTAAATGCAAGTTGTTAGTTGATGGGACAGTGTAGAGGGAATTTTACTCTGTATCTAACCCCGTGCTGTACCTGCCCTGGGAGTGTTTGATGGGACAGTGTAGAGGGAATTTTACTCTGTATCTAACCCCGTGCTGTACCTGCCCTGGGAGTGTTTGATGGGACAGTGCAGAGGGAGCTTTACTCTGTATTTAAAATAGAAAAGCAGAGTATTTTTAAATGGTGAGAGATTGAGAAATGTTGGTGTTCAGAGGGACCTGGGTGTCCTTGTACACCAATCACTGAAAGTTAACATGCAGGTACAGCAAGTGATTAAGAAAGCAAATGGTATGTTGGCCTTTATTACAGGAGGATTTGAGTCTAAGAGTAAAGACGTCTTACTGCGATTATATCGGGCCCTGGTGAGACCACACCTGGAGTATTGTGTACAGTTTGGGTCTCCTTACCTAAGGAAGGATATACTTGCCACAGAGGGAGTGCAACGAAGGTTCACCAGACTGATTCCTGGGATGGGGGGATTGTCCTATGAGGAGAGATTGAGCAGACTTGGCCGATATTCTCTGGAGTTTAGAAGAATGAGAGGTGATCTCATTGAAACATACAACATTCTTACAGGGTTTGACAGGGTAGATGCAGGGAGGGTGTTTCCCCCGGGCTGGGGAGTCTAGAACCAGGGCCTACTCCTGCTAATTCTTATGTTCTTATGTTTCTGTTCTGAGTGCAGCCGAGTCAGGGGCTGGAGGCTGTCAGTAGGGCCTTCAACATCCTGGACAAGTACGGGCGGAACCTACTCTCACCAACAAAGCCCAAGTTCTGGAGGGCAGTGAAGTTTAACAACCCTGTCTTCAAAACCACCGTGGATGGAATCCAGGTAAAGTACTGAGAGACACCAGTCAGTGTACAGATATCTTCCTGAGGGAGAGGGACTGAGAGACACCAGTCAGTGTACAGATATCTCCCTGAGGGAGAGGGACTGAGAGACACCAGTCAGTGTACAGATAGCTCCCTGAGAGAGAGGGACTGAGAGACACCAGTCAGTGTACAGATATCTCCCTGAGGGAGAGGGACTGAGAGACACCAGTCAGTGTACAGATATCTCCCTGAGGGAGAGGGACTGAGAGACACCAATCAGTGTACAGATATCTCCCTGAGGGAGAGGGACTGAGAGACACCAGTCAGTGTACAGATATCGCCCTGAGGGTGAGGGACTGAGAGACACCAGTCAGTGTACAGATATCTCCCTGAGGGAGAGGGACTGAGAGACACCAGTCAGTGTACAGATATCTCCCTGAGGGTGAGGGACTGAGAGACACCAGTCAGTGTACAGATATCTCCCTGAGGGAGAGGGACTGAGAGACACCAGTCAGTGTACAGATATCTCCCTGAGGGAGAGGGACTGAGAGATACCAGTCAGTGTACAGATATCGCCCTGAGGAGAGGGACTGAGAGACACCAGTCAATGTACAGATATCTCCCTGAGGGAGAGGGACTGAGACACACCAGTCAGTGTACAGATATCTCCCTGAGGGAGAGGGGACTGAGAGACACCAGTCATTGTACAGATATCTCCCTGAGGGAGAGGGGACTGAGAGACACCAGTCAGTGTACAGATATCTCCCTGAGGGAGAGGGACTGAGAGACACCAGTCAGTGTACAGATATCTCCCTGAGGGAGAGGGACTGAGAGACACCAGTCAGTGTACAGATATCTCCCTGAGGGAGAGGGACTGAGAGACACCAATCAATGTACAGATATCTCCCTGAGGGAGAGGGACTGAGAGACACCAGTCAGTGTACAGATAGCTCCCTGAGGGAGGGACTGAGAGACAACAGTCAGTGTACAGATAGCTCCCTGAGGGAGAGGGACTGAGAGACACCAGTCAGTGTACAGATATCGCCCTGAGGGAGAGGGACTGAGAGACACCAGTCAGTGTACAGATAGCTCCCTGAGGGGGAGGGACTGAGAGACACCAGTCAGTGTACAGATAGCTCCCTGAGGGAGAGGGACTGAGAGACACCAGTCAGTGTACAGATATCGCCCTGAGGGAGAGGGACTGAGAGACACCAGTCAGTGTACAGATATCTCCCTGAGGGAGAGGGGACTGTGAGACACCAGTCAGTGCACAGATGTTACCCTGAGGGAGAGGAACTGAGAGACACCAGTCAGTGTACAGATATCTCCCTGAGGCAGAGGGACTGAGAGACACCAGTCAGTGTACAGATGTCACCCTGAGGGAGAGGGACTGAGAGACACCAGTCAGTGCACAGATATCTCCCTGAGGGAGAGGGACTGAGAGATACCAGTCAGTGTACAGATATCTCCCTGAGGGAGAGGGACTGAGAGATACCAGTCAGTGTACAGATATCTCCCTGAGGGAGAGGGACTGAGAGACACCAGTCAGTGTACAGATATCTCCATGAGGGAGAGGGGACTGAGAGGCACCAGTCAGTGTACAGATATCTCCCTGAGGGAGAGGGGACTGAGAGGCACCAGTCAGTGTACAGATATCTCCCTGAGGGAGAGGGGACTGAGAGACACCAGTCAGTGTACAGATATCTCCCTGAGGGAGAGGGGACTGAGAGGCACCAGTCAGTGTACAGATATCTCCCTGAGGGAGAGGGGACTGAGAGACACCAGTCAGTGTACAGATATCTCCCTGAGGGAGAGGGGACTGAGAGACACCAGTCAGTGTACAGATATCTCCCTGAGGGAGAGGGGACTGAGAGACACCAGTCAGTGTACAGATATCTCCCTGAGGGAGAGGGACTGAGAGACACCAGTCAGTGTACAGATATCTCCCTGAGGGAGAGGGACTGAGAGACACCAGTCAGTGTACAGATATCTCCCTGAGGGAGAGGGACTGAGAGACACCAGTCAGTGTACAGATATCTCCCTGAGGGAGAGGGGACTGAGAGACACCAGTCAGTGTACAGATATCTCCCTGAGGGAGAGGGACTGAGAGACACCAGTCAGTGTACAGATATCTCCCTGAGGGAGAGGGACTGAGAGACACCAGTCAGTGTACAGATATCTCCCTGAGGGAGAGGGGACTGAGAGACACCAGTCAGTGTACAGATATCTCCCTGAGGGAGAGGGACTGAGAGACACCAGACAGTGTACAGATATCTCCCTGAGGGAGAGGGACTGAGAGACATCAGTCAGTGTACAGATATCTCCCTGAGGGAGAGGGGACTGAGAGACACCAGTCAGTGTACAGATATCTCCCTGAGGGAGAGGGACTGAGAGACACCAGTCAGTGTACAGATATCTCCCTGAGGGAAAGGGGACTGAGAGACACCAGTCAGTGTACAGATATCTCCCTGAGGGAGAGGGGACTGAGAGACACCAGTCAGTGTACAGATATCTCCCTGAGGGAGAGGGACTGAGAGACACCAGTCAGTGTACAGATATCTCCCTGAGGGAGTGGGACTGAGAGACACCAGTCAGTGTACAGATATCTCCCTGAGGGAGAGGGGACTGAGAGACACCAGTCAGTGTACAGATATCTCCCTGAGGGAGAGGGACTGAGAGACACCAGTCAGTGTACAGATATCTCCCTGAGGGAGAGGGACTGAGAGACACCAGTCAGTGTACAGATATCTCCCTGAGGGAGAGAGGCCCAGAAAGTCGGCCAGGTTTTACCTCTGCGTTGCGTGGTTTCCAGGGCAGCCGGGACATCTTGCGGCAGTACGGATATACCGTGGAGCAGAGCGACGGGATGTGTTTCCCGGAGGACGTGCCGGAGCCTGACCGGAGGAAAGTGGCCGCTGTGACCATCGAGGTGGCCATGCTTCAGCTCGAACTGGAGCTGCTTCACAAGGTGAGGCTCGAGTGGCTGGAATTCTGATGCATAATGGTGGGGTGGGTTACCAGGGCCCAGGAATGACACTCGGGTTAGTGACTGTCAAGTGCTGGCGACTGGCCACGTTGCTTCACTCAGAAGTGGAGGGGCGACAACATCGCATGCGCCTCGAGGTGTAACTCGGCAAAGCCTGCCCAGAGGGCCTCACATCTCTACTCTTCGGTGTGGAGAAAAGCCAACGTTTGAAGGCCAGTGAGTTGCTCCTGAGTTGAGGCCTGATTGGGTAGGCCTCAAACGCTGAACCTGCCTCCTTTGCAGTTGGTATTTGCTGGAAACCCTTGCAAAATTATCAGCAGTTGGACCACACGCACCTATCAGCTCCTCCATCACCTTTTTCCTTCCAAGGCCGTCCCTCGGAGTCGAGGATGACTTGCTTCCACACTGATATGAGTTCTCAGGTGACTGAGACCAATGCGGGACCGACAGTGTCTCTGTCACGGTGAAGGGCAGACGTGGGTTGAAGGGACGGGTGGCTGGGAAGCTTGGGTTTGTCGTGTGCTCTTTCCGCTGCCTGCGCTTGGTTTCCGCTTGCTCCTGACGAAGAGATGCGAGGTGCTCATCGCCTTCCTGGAATCTTCTCCTCCACTTAGGGCGGACTGGTCTTTGGCCAGGGATTCCCAGGAGTCGGTGGGGATGTTGCATTTTTATCAGGGAGGCTTTGAGGGTGGTCCCTTGCAACGTTTCCTCTTCCCACCTGGAGCTCACTTGCCGAGTAGGAGTTCCGAGTAGAGTGCTTGCTTTGGGAGTCTCGTGTCAGACATGCGGACACTGTGGCCCCGCCCAGCCGAGCTGGTCGAGTGTGTGTGGTCAGTGCGTTGATGTTGGCCTGGTCGAGGACGCTAACGTTGGTGCGTCTGTCCTCCCAGGGGATTTGCAGGATCTTGTGGAGACATCGTTGGTGGTATTTCTCCAGTGATTTGAGGTGTCTGCTGTACATGGTCCATGTCTCTGAGCCACACAGTGTATCCCACTCTCAGATAGCAGCTCGTCCATCACCCACAGACAGTGTGTCCCACTCTCAGATACCTGCTCCATCACCCACACACAGTGTGTCCCACTCTCAGATACCTGCTCCTCCATCACCCACACACAGTGTGTCCCACTCTCAGATACCTGCTCCTCCATCACCCACACAGTGTGTCCCACTCTCAGATACCTGCTCCATTACCCACACAGTGTGTCCCACTCTCAGATACCTGCTCCTCCATCACCCACACACAGTGTGTCCCACTCTCAGATACCTGCTCCTCCATCACCCACACAGTGTGTCCCACTCTCAGATACCTGCTCCTCCATCACCCACACACAGTGTGTCCCACTCTCAGATACCTGCTCCTCCATCACCCACACACAGTGTGTCCCACTCTCAGATACCTGCTCCTCCATCACCCACACACAGTGTGTCCCACTCTCAGATACCTGCTCCTCCATCACCCACACACAGTGTGTCCCACTCTCAGATACCTGCTCCCCTATCACCCACACACAGTGTGTCCCACTCTCAGATACCTGCTCCTCCATCACCCACACACAGTGTGTCCCACTCTCAGATACCTGCTCCTCCATCACCCACACAGTGTGTCCCACTCTCAGATACCTGCTCCTCCATCACCCACACAGTGTGTCCCACTCTCAGATACCTGCTCCCCTATCACCCACACACAGTGTGTCCCACTCTCAGATACCTGCTCCTCCATCACCCACACACAGTGTGTCCCACTCTCAGATACCTGCTCCTCCATCACCCACACAGTGTGTCCCACTCTCAGATACCTGCTCCTCCATCACCCACACACAGTGTGTCCCACTCTCAGATACCTGCTCCTCCATCACCCATACACAGTGTGTCCCACTCTCAGATACCTGCTCCTCCATCACCCACACACAGTGTGTCCCACTCTCAGATACCTGCTCCTCCATCACCCACACAGTGTGTCCCACTCTCAGATACCTGCTCCTCCATCACCCACACACACTGTGTCCCACTCTCAGATACCTGCTCCTCCATCACCCACACACAGTGTGTCCCACTCTCAGATAACTGCTCCTCCATCACCCACACACAGTGTGTCCCACTCTCAGATACCTGCTCCTCCATCACCCACACACAGTGTGTCCCACTCTCAGATACCAGCTCCCCCATCACCCACACACAGTGTGTCCCACTCTCAGATACCTGCTCCTCCATTACCCACACAGTGTGTCCCACTCTCAGATACCTGCTCCATCACCCACACACAGTGTGTCCCACTCTCAGATACCAGCTCCCCCATCACCCACACACAGTGTGTCCCACTCTCAGATACCTGCTCCATTACCCACACAGTGTGTCCCACTCTCAGATACCTGCTCCTCCATCACCCACACACACTGTGTCCCACTCTCAGATACCTGCTCCTCCATCACCCACACACAGTGTGTCCCACTCTCAGATACCTGCTCCATTACCCACACAGTGTGTCCCACTCTCAGATACCTGCTCCATTACCCACACAGTGTGTCGCACTCTCAGATACCTGCTCCTCCATCACCCACGCAAAGTTTGTCCCACTCTCAGATACCTGCTCCATTACCCACACACAGTGTGTCCCACTCTCGGATACCTGCTCCTCCATCACCCACACAGTGTGTCCCACTCTCAGATACCTGCTCCTCCATCACCCACACACAGTGTGTCCCACTCTCAGATACCTGCTCCTCCATCACCCACACAGTGTGTCCTACTCTCAGATACCTGCTCCTCCATCACCCACACACAGTGTGTACCACTCTCAGATACCTGCTCCATCACCCACACACAGTGTGGCCCATTCTCAGATACCTGCTCCTCCATCACCCACACACAGTGTGTCCCACTCTCAGATACCGGCTCCCCCATCACCCACAAAGTGTGTCCCACTCTCAGATACCTGCTCCTCCATCACCCACACACAGTGTGTCCCACTCTCAGATACTTGCTCCTCCATTACTAACACAGTGTGTCCCACTCTCAGATACCTGCTCCTCCATCACCCACAAACAGTGTGTCCCACTCTCAGATACCGGCTCCCCCATCACCCACACACAGTGTGTCCCACTCTCAGATACCTGCTCCTCTATCACCCACACAGTGTGTCCCACTCTCAGATACCTGCTCCTCCATCACCCACACACAGTGTGTCCCACTCTCAGATACCTGCTCCTCCATCACCCACATACAGTGTGTCCCACTCTCAGATACCGGCTCCCCCATCACCCACACAGTGTGTCCCACTCTCAGATACCTGCTCCTCCATCACCCACACACAGTGTGTCCCACTCTCAGATACCTGCTCCTCCATCACCCACACACAGTGTGTCCCACTCTCAGATACCTGGTCCTCCATCACCCACACACAGTGTGTCCCACTCTCAGATACCTGCTCCTCCATCACCCACACACAGTGTGTCCCACTCTCAGATACCTGCTCCTCCATCACCCACACACAGTGTGTCCCACTCTCAGATAACTGCTCCTCCATCACCCACACACAGTGTGTACCACTCTCAGATACCTGCTCCTCCATCACCCACACACAGTGTGTCCCACTCTCAGATACCTGCTCCTCCATCACCCACACACAGTGTGTCCCACTCTCAGATACCTGCTCCTCCATCACCCACACACAGTGTGTCCCACTCTCAGATACCTGCTCCATCACCCACACACAGTGTGTCCCACTGTCAGATACCTGCTCCATCACCCACACAGTGTGTCCCACTCTCAGATACCTCCTCCATCACCCACACACAGTGTGTCCCACTCTCAGATACCTGCTCCTCCATCACCCACACACAGTGTGTCCCACTCTCAGATACCTGCTCCTCCATCACCCACACACAGTGTGTCCCACTCTCAGATACCTGCTCCATTACCCACACAGTGTGTCCCACTCTCAGATACCTGCTCCATTACCCACACAGTGTGTCGCACTCTCAGATATCTGCTCCTCCATCACCCACACAGTGTGTCCCACTCTCAGATACCTGCTCCTCCATCACCCACACACAGTGTGTCCCACTCTCCGATACCTGCTCCTCCATCACCCACACAGTGTGTCCTACTCTCAGATACCTGCTCCTCCATCACCCACACACAGTGTGTCCCACTCTCAGATACCTGCTCCATCACCCACACACAGTGTGTCCCACTCTCAGATACCTGCTCCTCCATCACCCACACACAGTGTGTCCCACTCTCAGATACCTGCTCCCCCATCACCCACACACAGTGTGTCCCACTCTCAGATACCTGCTCCTCCATCACCCACACACAGTGTGTCCCACTCTCAGATACTTGCTCCTCCATTACTAACACAGTGTGTCCCACTCTCAGATACCTGCTCCTCCATCACCCACATACAGTGTGTCCCACTCTCAGATACCGGCTCCCCCATCACCCACACACAGTGTGTCCCACTCTCAGATACCTGCTCCTCCATCACCCACACACAGTGTGTCCCACTCTCAGATACCTGCTCCTCTATCACCCACACAGTGTGTCCCACTCTCAGATACCTGCTCCTCCATCACCCACACACAGTGTGTCCCACTCTCAAATACCTGCTCCATCACCCACACAGTGTGTCCCACTCTCAGATACCTGCTCCATCACCCACACACAGTGTGTCCCACTCTCAGATACCTGCTCCTCCATCACCCACACACAGTGTGTCCCACTCTCAGATACCTGCTCCTCCATTGCCCACACACAGTGTGTCCCACTCTCAGATACTTACTCCTCCATCACCCACACACAGTGTGTCCCACTCTCAGATACCTGCTCCTCCATCACCCACACAGTGTGTCCCACTCTCAGATACCTGCTCCTCCATTATCCACACAGTGTGTCCCACTCTCAGATACCTGCTCCTCCATCACCCATACACAGTGTGTCCCACTCTCAGATACCTGCTCCTCCATCACCCACACACAGTGTGTCCCACTCTCAGATACCTGCTCCTCCATCACCCACACAGTGTGTCCCACTCTCAGATACCTGCTCCTCCATCACCCACACACACTGTGTCCCACTCTCAGATACCTGCTCCTCCATCACCCACACAGTATGTCCCACTCTCAGATACCTGCTCCTCCATCACCCACACACAGTGTGCCACTCTCAGATACCTGCTCCTCCATCACCCACACAGTGTGTCCCACTCTCAGATACCTGCTCCTCCATCACCCGCACACAGTGTGTCCCACTCTCAGATACCTGCTCCTCCATCACCCACACACAGTGTGTCCCACTCTCAGATACCTGCTCCTCCATCACCCACACACAGTGTGTCCCACTCTCAGATACCTGCTCCCCCATCACCCACACAGTGTGTCCCACTCTCAGATACCTGCTCCATCACCCACACACAGTGTGTCCCACTCTCAGATACCTGTTCCTCCATCACCCACACAGTGTGTCCCACTCTCAGATACCTGCTCCATCACCCACACATAGTGTGTCCCACTCTCAGATAACTGCTCCTCCATCACCCACACACAGTGTGTCCCACTCTCAGATACCTGCTCCTCTATCACCCACACAGTGTGTCCCACTCTCAGATACCTGCTCCTCCATCACCCACACACAGTGTGTCCCACTCTCAGATACCTGCTCCTCCATTACCCACACAGTGTGTCCCACTCTCAGATACCTGCTCCATCACCCACACACAGTGTGTCCCACTCTCAGATACCAGCTCCCCCATCACCCACACACAGTGTGTCCCACTCTCAGATACCTGCTCCATTACCCACACAGTGTGTCCCACTCTCAGATACCTGCTCCTCCATCACCCACACACACTGTGTCCCACTCTCAGATACCTGCTCCTCCATCACCCACACACAGTGTGTCCCACTCTCAGATACCTGCTCCATTACCCACACAGTGTGTCCCACTCTCAGATACCTGCTCCATTACCCACACAGTGTGTCGCACTCTCAGATACCTGCTCCTCCATCACCCACGCAAAGTTTGTCCCACTCTCAGATACCTGCTCCATTACCCACACACAGTGTGTCCCACTCTCAGATACCTGCTCCTCCATCACCCACACAGTGTGTCCCACTCTCAGATACCTGCTCCTCCATCACCCACACACAGTGTGTCCCACTCTCAGATACCTGCTCCTCCATCACCCACACAGTGTGTCCTACTCTCAGATACCTGCTCCTCCATCACCCACACACAGTGTGTACCACTCTCAGATACCTGCTCCATCACCCACACACAGTGTGGCCCATTCTCAGATACCTGCTCCTCCATCACCCACACACAGTGTGTCCCACTCTCAGATACCGGCTCCCCCATCACCCACAAAGTGTGTCCCACTCTCAGATACCTGCTCCTCCATCACCCACACACAGTGTGTCCCACTCTCAGATACTTGCTCCTCCATTACTAACACAGTGTGTCCCACTCTCAGATACCTGCTCCTCCATCACCCACAAACAGTGTGTCCCACTCTCAGATACCGGCTCCCCCATCACCCACACACAGTGTGTCCCACTCTCAGATAACTGCTCCTCCATCACCCACACACAGTGTGTACCACTCTCAGATACCTGCTCCATTACCCACACAGTGTGTCCCACTCTCAGATACCTGCTCCATTACCCACACAGTGTGTCGCACTCTCAGATACCTGCTCCTCCATCACCCACACAGTGTGTCCCACTCTCAGATACCTGCTCCTCCATCACCCACACACAGTGTGTCCCACTCTCCGATACCTGCTCCTCCATCACCCACACAGTGTGTCCTACTCTCAGATACCTGCTCCTCCATCACCCACACAGTGTGTCCCACTCTCAGATACCTGCTCCTCCATCACCCACACAGTGTGTCCCACTCTCAGATACCTGCTCCTCCATCACCCACACAGTGTGTCCCACTCTCAGATACCTGCTCCTCCATTACCCACACAGTGTGTCCCACTCTCAGATACCTGCTCCTCCATCACCCACACACAGTGTGTCCCACTCTCAGATACCTGCTCCTCCATCACCCACACACAGTGTGTCCCACTCTCAGATACCTGCTCCTCCATCACCCACACACAGTGTGTCCCACTCTCAGATACCTGCTCCTCCATCACCCACACACAGTGTGTCCCACTCTCAGATACCTGCTCCTCCATCACCCACACACAGTGTGTCCCACTCTCAGATACCTGCTCCTCCATCACCCACACACAGTGTGTCCCACTCTCAGATACCTGCTCCATCACCCACACAGTGTGTCCCACTCTCAGATACCTGCTCCTCCATCACCCACACACAGTGTGTCCCACTCTCAGATACCTGCTCCCCCATCACCCACACACACTGTGTCCCACTCTCAGATACCTGCTCCTCCATCACCCACACAGTGTGTCCCACTCTCAGATACCTGCTCCTCCATCACCCACACAGTGTGTCCCACTCTCAGATACCTGCTCCTCCATCACCCACACAGTGTGTCCCACTCTCAGATACCTGCTCCTCCATCACCCACACAGTGTGTCCCACTCTCAGATACCTGCTCCTCCATCACCCACACAGTGTGTCCCACTCTCAGATACCTGCTCCTCCATTACCCACACAGTGTGTCCCACTCTCAGATACCTGCTCCTCCATTACCCACACAGTGTGTCCCACTCTCAGATACCTGCTCCTCCATCACCCACACAGTGTGTCCCACTCTCAGATACCTTCTCCTCCATTACCCACACAGTGTGTCCCACTCTCAGATACCTACTCCTCCATCACCCACACAGTGTGTCCCACTCTCAGATACCTGCTCCTCCATCACCCACACAGTGTGTCCCACTCTCAGATACCTGCTCCTCCATCACCCACACACAGTGTGTCCCACTCTCAGATACCTGCTCCTCCATCACCCACACACAGTGTGTCCCACTCTCAGATACTTGCTCCTCCATTACCCACACAGTGTTTCCAACACTCAGATACCTGCTCCTCCATCACCCACACACAGTGTGTCCCACTCTCAGATACCTGCTCCATCACCCACACACAGTGTGTCCCACTCTCAGATACCTGCTCCTCCATCACCCACACACAGTGTGTCCCACTCTCAGATACCTGCTCCTCCATCACCCACACACAGTGTGTCCCACTCTCAGATACTTGCTCCTCCATTACCCACACAGTGTGTCCCACTCTCAGATACCTGCTCCTCCATCACACACACAGTGTGTCCCACTCTCAGATACCTGCTCCTCTATCACCCACACAGTGTGTCCCACTCTCAGATACCTGCTCCTTCATCACTCACACACAGTGTGTCCCACTCTCAGGCACTTGCTCCTCCATCACCCACACACAGTGTGTCCCACTCTCAGATACCTGCTCCTCCATTACTAACACAGTGTGTCCCACTCTCAGATACCTGCTCCTCCATCACCCACATACAGTGTGTCCCACTCTCAGATACCGGCTCCCCCATCACCCACACACAGTGTGTCCCACTCTCAGATACCTGCTCCTCCATCACCCACACACAGTGTGTCCCACTCTCAGATAACTGCTCCTCCATCACCCACACTCAGTGTGTCCCACTCTCAGATACCTGCTCCTCCATCACCCACACAGTGTGTCCCACTCTCAGATACCTGCTCCTCCATCACCCACACACAGTGTGTCCCACTCTCAGATACCTGCTCCATCACCCACACACAGTGTGTCCCACTCTCAGATACCTGCTCCTCCATCACCCACACAGTGTGTCGCACTCTCAGATACCTGCTCCATCACCCACACACAGTGTGTCCCACTCTCAGATACCTGCTCCTCCATTACCCACACAGTGTGTCCCACTCTCAGATACCTGCTCCTCCATCACCCACACACAGTATGTCCCACTCTCAGATACCTGCTCCTCTATCACCCACACAGTGTGTCCCACTCTCAGATACCTGCTCCTCCATCACCCACACACAGTGTGTCCCACTCTCAGATACCTCCTCCCCCATCACCCACACACAGTGTGTCCCACTCTCAGATACCTGCTCCTCCATCACCCACACAGTGTGTCCCACTCTCAGATACTTGCTCCTCCATTACCCACACAGTGTGTCCCACTCTCAGATACCTGCTCCTCCATCACCCACACACAGTGTGTCCCACTCTCAGATACCTGCTCCTCCATCACCCACACACAGTGTGTCCCACTCTCAGATACCTGCTGCTCCATCACCCACACACAGTGTGTCCCACTCTCAGATACCTGCTCCTCCATCACCCACACAGTGTGTCCCACTCTCAGATACCTGCTCCTCCATCACCCACACACAGTGTGTCCCACTCTCAGATACCTGCTCCCCCATCACCCACACACAGTGTGTCCCACTCTCAGATACCTGCTCCTCCATCACCCACACAGTGTGTCCCACTCTCAGATACCTGCTCCTCCATCACCCACACAGTGTTTCCCACTCTCAGATACCTGCTCCTCCATCACCCACACAGTGTGTCCCACTCTCAGATACCTGCTCCTCCATCACCCACACAGTGTGTCCCACTCTCAGATACCTGCTCCTCCATCACCCACACACAGTGTGTCCCACTCTCAGATACCTGCTCCTCCATCACCCACACAGTGTGTCCCACTCTCAGATACCTGCTCCTCCATCACCCACACACATGTCCCACTCTCAGATACCTGCTCCTCCATCACCCACACACAGTGTGTCCCACTCTCAGATACCTGCTCCTCCATCACCCACACACAGTGTGTCCCACTGTCAGATACCTGCTCCATCACCCACACAGTGTGTCCCACTCTCAGATACCTGCTCCATCACCCACACACAGTGTGTCCCACTCTCAGATACCTGCTCCTCCATCACCCACACACAGTGTGTCCCACTCTCAGATACCTGCTCCATCACCCACACACAGTGTGTCCCACTCTCAGATACCTGCTCCTCCATCACCCACACACAGTGTGTCCCACTCTCAGATACCTGCTCCTCCATTACCCACACAGTGTGTCCCACTCTCAGATACCTACTCCTCCATCACCCACACAGTGTGTCCCACTCTGATACCTGCTCCTCCATCACCCACACAGTGTGTCCCACTCTCAGATACCTGCTCCTCAATTACCCACACACAGTGTGTCCCACTCTCAGATACTTGCTCCTCCATTACCCACACACAATGTGTCCCACTCTCAGATACCTGCTCCTCCATCACCCACACAGTGTGTCCCACTCTCAGATACCTGCTCCTCCATCACCCACACACAGTGTGTCCCACTCTCAGATACCTGCTCCTCCATCACCCACACAGTGTGTCCCACTCTCAGATACCTGCTCCTCCATCACCCACACAGTGTGTCCCACTCTCAGATACCTGCTCCTCCATCACCCACACAGTGTGTCCCACTCTCAGATACCTGCTCCTCCATCACCCACACAGTGTGTCCCACTCTCAGATACCTGCTCCTCCATCACCCACACAGTGTGTCCCACTCTCAGATACCTGCTCCTCCATCACCCACACAGTGTGTCCCACTCTCAGATACCTGCTCCTCCATCACCCACACACAGTGTGTCCCACTCTCAGATACCTGCTCCTCCATCACCCACACAGTGTGTCCCACTCTCAGATACCTGCTCCTCCATCACCCACACAGTGTGTCCCACTCTCAGATACCTGCTCCTCCATCACCCACACACAGTGTGTCCCACTCTCAGATACCTGCTCCTCCATCACCCACACACAGTGTGTCCCACTCTCAGATACCTGCTCCCCCATCACCCACACACACTGTGTCCCACTCTCAGATACCTGCTCCTCCATCACCCACACAGTGTGTCCCACTCTCAGATACCTGCTCCTCCATCACCCACACAGTGTGTCCCACTCTCAGATACCTGCTCCTCCATCACCCACACAGTGTGTCCCACTCTCAGATACCTGCTCCTCCATCACCCACACAGTGTGTCCCACTCTCAGATACCTGCTCCTCCATCACCCACACAGTGTGTCCCACTCTCAGATACCTGCTCCTCCATTACCTACACAGTGTGTCCCACTCTCAGATACCTGCTCCTCCATTACCCACACAGTGTGTCCCACTCTCAGATACCTGCTCCTCCATCACCCACACAGTGTGTCCCACTCTCAGATACCTTCTCCTCCATTACCCACACAGTGTGTCCCACTCTCAGATACCTACTCCTCCATCACCCACACAGTGTGTCCCACTCTCAGATACCTGCTCCTCCATCACCCACACAGTGTGTCCCACTCTCAGATACCTGCTCCTCCATCACCCACACACAGTGTGTCCCACTCTCAGATACCTGCTCCTCCATCACCCACACACAGTGTGTCCCACTCTCAGATACTTGCTCCTCCATTACCCACACAGTGTTTCCAACACTCAGATACCTGCTCCTCCATCACCCACACACAGTGTGTCCCACTCTCAGATACCTGCTCCATCACCCACACACAGTGTGTCCCACTCTCAGATACCTGCTCCTCCATCACCCACACACAGTGTGTCCCACTCTCAGATACCTGCTCCTCCATCACCCACACACAGTGTGTCCCACTCTCAGATACTTGCTCCTCCATTACCCACACAGTGTGTCCCACTCTCAGATACCTGCTCCTCCATCACACACACAGTGTGTCCCACTCTCAGATACCTGCTCCTCTATCACCCACACAGTGTGTCCCACTCTCAGATACCTGCTCCTTCATCACTCACACACAGTGTGTCCCACTCTCAGGCACTTGCTCCTCCATCACCCACACACAGTGTGTCCCACTCTCAGATACCTGCTCCTCCATTACTAACACAGTGTGTCCCACTCTCAGATACCTGCTCCTCCATCACCCACATACAGTGTGTCCCACTCTCAGATACCGGCTCCCCCATCACCCACACACAGTGTGTCCCACTCTCAGATACCTGCTCCTCCATCACCCACACACAGTGTGTCCCACTCTCAGATAACTGCTCCTCCATCACCCACACTCAGTGTGTCCCACTCTCAGATACCTGCTCCTCCATCACCCACACAGTGTGTCCCACTCTCAGATACCTGCTCCTCCATCACCCACACACAGTGTGTCCCACTCTCAGATACCTGCTCCATCACCCACACACAGTGTGTCCCACTCTCAGATACCTGCTCCTCCATCACCCACACAGTGTGTCGCACTCTCAGATACCTGCTCCATCACCCACACACAGTGTGTCCCACTCTCAGATACCTGCTCCTCCATTACCCACACAGTGTGTCCCACTCTCAGATACCTGCTCCTCCATCACCCACACACAGTATGTCCCACTCTCAGATACCTGCTCCTCTATCACCCACACAGTGTGTCCCACTCTCAGATACCTGCTCCTCCATCACCCACACACAGTGTGTCCCACTCTCAGATACCTCCTCCCCCATCACCCACACACAGTGTGTCCCACTCTCAGATACCTGCTCCTCCATCACCCACACAGTGTGTCCCACTCTCAGATACTTGCTCCTCCATTACCCACACAGTGTGTCCCACTCTCAGATACCTGCTCCTCCATCACCCACACACAGTGTGTCCCACTCTCAGATACCTGCTCCTCCATCACCCACACACAGTGTGTCCCACTCTCAGATACCTGCTGCTCCATCACCCACACACAGTGTGTCCCACTCTCAGATACCTGCTCCTCCATCACCCACACAGTGTGTCCCACTCTCAGATACCTGCTCCTCCATCACCCACACACAGTGTGTCCCACTCTCAGATACCTGCTCCCCCATCACCCACACACAGTGTGTCCCACTCTCAGATACCTGCTCCTCCATCACCCACACAGTGTGTCCCACTCTCAGATACCTGCTCCTCCATCACCCACACAGTGTTTCCCACTCTCAGATACCTGCTCCTCCATCACCCACACAGTGTGTCCCACTCTCAGATACCTGCTCCTCCATCACCCACACAGTGTGTCCCACTCTCAGATACCTGCTCCTCCATCACCCACACACAGTGTGTCCCACTCTCAGATACCTGCTCCTCCATCACCCACACAGTGTGTCCCACTCTCAGATACCTGCTCCTCCATCACCCACACACATGTCCCACTCTCAGATACCTGCTCCTCCATCACCCACACACAGTGTGTCCCACTGTCAGATACCTGCTCCATCACCCACACAGTGTGTCCCACTCTCAGATACCTGCTCCATCACCCACACACAGTGTGTCCCACTCTCAGATACCTGCTCCTCCATCACCCACACACAGTGTGTCCCACTCTCAGATACCTGCTCCATCACCCACACAGTGTGTCTCACTCTCAGATACCTGCTCCATCACCCACACACAGTGTGTCCCACTCTCAGATACCTGCTCCTCCATCACCCACACACAGTGTGTCCCACTCTCAGATACCTGCTCCTCCATTACCCACACAGTGTGTCCCACTCTCAGATACCTACTCCTCCATCACCCACACAGTGTGTCCCACTCTGATACCTGCTCCTCCATCACCCACACAGTGTGTCCCACTCTCAGATACCTGCTCCTCAATTACCCACACACAGTGTGTCCCACTCTCAGATACTTGCTCCTCCATTACCCACACACAATGTGTCCCACTCTCAGATACCTGCTCCTCCATCACCCACACAGTGTGTCCCACTCTCAGATACCTGCTCCTCCATCACCCACACACAGTGTGTCCCACTCTCAGATACCTGCTCCTCCATCACCCACACAGTGTGTCCCACTCTCAGATACCTGCTCCTCCATCACCCACACAGTGTGTCCCACTCTCAGATACCTGCTCCTCCATCACCCACACAGTGTGTCCCACTCTCAGATACCTGCTCCTCCATCACCCACACAGTGTGTCCCACTCTCAGATACCTGCTCCTCCATCACCCACACAGTGTGTCCCACTCTCAGATACCTGCTCCTCCATCACCCACACAGTGTGTCCCACTCTCAGATACCTGCTCCTCCATCACCCACACACAGTGTGTCCCACTCTCAGATACCTGCTCCTCCATCACCCACACACAGTGTGTCCCACTCTCAGATACCTGCTCCTCCATCACCCACACAGTGTGTCCCACTCTCAGATACCTGCTCCTCCATCACCCACACACACTGTGTCCCACTCTCAGATACTTGCTCCTCCATTACCCACACAGTGTGTCCCACTCTCAGATACCTGCTCCTCCATCACCCACACAGTGTGTCCCACTCTCAGATACCTGCTCCTCCATCACCCACACAGTGTGTCCCACTCTCAGATACCTGCTCCTCCATCACCCACACACAGTGTGTCCCACTCTCAGATACCTGCTCCTCCATCACCCACACACAGTGTGTCCCACTCTCAGAAACCTGCTCCTCCATCACGCACACAGTGTGTCCCACTCTCAGATACCTGCTCCTCCATCACCCACACACAGTGTGTCCCACTCTCAGATACCTGCTCCTCCATCACCCACACAGTGTGCCCCACTCTCAGATACCTGCTCCTCCATCACCCACACACAGTGTGTCCCACTCTCAGATACCTGCTCCTCTGTCACCCACACAGTGTGTCCCACTCTCAGATACCTGCTCCTCCATCACCCACACACAGTGTGTCCCACTCTCAGATACCTGCTCCCCCATCACCCACACACAGTGTGTCCCACTCTCAGATACCTGCTCCTCCATCACCCACACAGTGTGTCCCACTCTCAGATACTTGCTCCTCCATTACCCACACAGTGTGTCCCACTCTCAGATACCTGCTCCTCCATCACCCACACACAGTGTGTCCCACTCTCAGATACCTGCTCCTCCATCACCCACACACAGTGTGTCCCACTCTCAGATACCTGCTCCATCACCCACACACAGTGTGTCCCACTCTCAGATACCTGCTCCTCCATCACCCACACACAGTGTGTCCCACTCTCAGATACCTGCTCCTCCATTACCCACACAGTGTGTCCCACTCTCAGATACCTACTCCTCCATCACCCACACAGTGTGTCCCACTCTCAGATACCTGCTCCATCACCAACACACAGTGTGTCCCACTCTCAGATACCTGCTCCTCCATCACCCACACACAGTGTGTCCCACTCTCAGATACCTGCTCCTCCATCACCCACACACAGTGTGTCCCACTCTCAGATACTTGCTCCTCCATTACCCACACAGTGTGTCCCACTCTCAGATACCTGCTCCTCCATCACCCACACAGTGTGTCCCACTCTCAGATACCTGCTCCTCCATCACCCACACACAGTGTGTCCCACTCTCAGATACCTGCTCCTCCATCACCCACACAGTGTGTCCCACTCTCAGATACCTGCTCCATCACCCACACAGTGTGTCCCACTCTCAGATACCTGCTCCATCACCCACACACAGTGTGTCCCACTCTCAGATACCTGCTCCTCCATCACCCACACACAGTGTGTCCCACTCTCAGATACCTGCTCCTCCATCACCCACACACAGTGTGTCCCACTCTCAGATACCTGCTCCCCCATCACCCACACACAGTGTGTCCCACTCTCAGATACCTGCTCCTCCATCACCCACACAGTGTGTCCCACTCTCAGATACTTGCTCCTCCATTACCCACACAGTGTGTCCCACTCTCAGATACCTGCTCCTCCATCACCCACACACAGTGTGTCCCACTCTCAGATACCTGCTCCTCCATCACCCACACACAGTGTGTCCCACTCTCAGATACCTGCTCCATCACCCACACAGTGTGTCCCACTCTCAGATACCTGCTCCTCCATCACCCACACACAGTGTGTCCCACTCTCAGATACCTGCTCCCCCATCACCCACACAGTGTGTCCCACTCTCAGATACCTACTCCTCCATCACCCACACAGTGTGTCCCACTCTCAGATACCTGCTCCCCCATCACCCACACACAGTGTGTCCCACTCTCAGATACCTGCTGCTCCATCACCCACACACAGTGTGTCCCACTCTCAGACACCTGCTCCTCCATCACCCACACAGTGTGTCCCACTCTCAGATACCTGCTCCTCCATCACCCACACACAGTGTGTCCCACTCTCAGATACCTGCTCCCCCATCACCCACACACAGTGTGTCCCACTCTCAGATACCTGCTCCCCCATCACCCACACACAGTGTGTCCCACTCTCAGATACCTACTCCTCCGTCACCCACACAGTGTGTCCCACTCTCAGATACCTGCTCCTCCATCACCCACACAGTGTGTCCCACTCTCAGATACCTGCTCCTCCATCACCCACACAGTGTGTCCCACTCTCAGATACCTGCTCCTCCATCACCCACACAGTGTGTCCCACTCTCAGATACCTGCTCCTCCATCACCCACACACATGTCCCACTCTCAGATACCTGCTCCTCCATCACCCACACAGTGTGTCCCACTCTCAGATACCTGCTCCATCACCCACACAGTATGTCCCACTCTCAGATACCTGCTCCATCACCCACACACAGTGTGTCCCACTCTCAGATACCTGCTCCTCCATCACCCACACACAGTGTGTCCCACTCTCAGATACCTGCTCCATTACCCACACACAGTGTGTCCCACTCTCAGATACATGCTCCTCCGTCACCCACACAGTGTGTCCCACTCTCAGATACCTGCTCCTCCATCACCCACACAGTGTGTCCCACTCTCAGATACCTGCTCCTCCATCACCCACACAGTGTGTCCCACTCTCAGATACCTGCTCCTCCATCACCCACACAGTGTGTCCCACTCTCAGATACCTGCTCCTCCATCACCCACACACATGTCCCACTCTCAGATACCTGCTCCTCCATCACCCACACACAGTGTGTCCCACTGTCAGATACCTGCTCCATCACCCACACAGTATGTCCCACTCTCAGATACCTGCTCCATCACCCACACACAGTGTGTCCCACTCTCAGATACCTGCTCCTCCATCACCCACACACAGTGTGTCCCACTCTCAGACACCTGCTCCATCACCCACACTGTGTCCCACTCTCAGATACCTGCTCCATCACCCACACACAGTGTGTCCCACTCTCAGATACCTGCTCCTCCATCACCCACACACAGTGTGTCCCACTCTCAGATACCTACTCCTCCATCACCCACACACAGTGTGTCCCACTCTCAGATACTTGCTCCTCCATCACCCACACACAGTGTGTCCCACTCTCAGATACCTGCTCCTCCATCACCCACACACCGTGTGTCCCACTCTCAGATACCTGCTCCTCCATCACCCACACAGTGTGTCCCACTCTCAGATACCTGCTCCTCCATCACCCACACACAGTGTGTCCCACATTCAGATACCTGCTCCCCCATCACCCACACACAGTGTGTCCCACATTCAGATACCTGCTCCCCCATCACCCACACACACTGTGTCCCACTCTCAGATACCTGCTCCTCCATTACCCACACAGTGTGTCCCACTCTCAGATACCTCCTCCTCCATTACCCACACAGTGTGTCCCACTCTCAGATACCTGCTCCTCCATCACCCACACAGTGTGTCCCACTCTCAGATACCTGCTCCTCCATCACCCACACAGTGTGTCCCACTCTCAGATACCTGCTCCTCCATCACCCACACACAGTGTGTCCCACTCTCAGATACCTGCTCCTGCATCAACCAAACACAGTGTGTCCCACTCTCAGATACCTGCTCCATCACCCACACAGTGTGTCCCACTCTCAGATACCTGCTCCATCACCCACAAACAGTGTGTCCCACTCTCAGATACCTGCTCCTCCATCACCCACACACAGTGTGTCCCACTCTCAGATACCTGCTCCTCCATCACCCACACACAGTGTGTCCCACTCTCAGATACTTGCTCCTCCATTACTAACACAGTGTGTCCCACTCTCAGATACCTGCTCCTCCATCACCCACATAGAGTGTGTCCCACTCTCAGATACCGGCTCCCCCATCACCCACACACAGTGTGTCCCACTCTCAGATACCTGCTCCTCCATCACCCACACTCAGTGTGTCCCACTCTCAGATACCTGCTCCTCCATCACCCACACAGTGTGTCCCACTCTCAGATACCTGCTCCTCCATCACCCACACACAGTGTGTCCCACTCTCAGATACCTGCTCCTCCATCACCCACACACAGTGTGTCCCACTCTCAGATACCTGCTGCTCCATCACCCACACACAGTGTGTCCCACTCTCAGATACCTGCTCCTCCATCACCCACACAGTGTGTCCCACTCTCAGATACCTGCTCCTCCATCACCCACACACAGTGTGTCCCACTCTCAGATACCTGCTCCTCCATCACCCACACAGTGTGTCCCACTCTCAGATACCTGCTCCTCCATCACCCACACACATGTCCCACTCTCAGATACCTGCTCCTCCATCACCCACACACAGTGTGTCCCACTGTCAGATACCTGCTCGATCACCCACACAGTGTGTCCCACTCTCAGATACCTGCTCCATCACCCACACACAGTGTGTCCCACTCTCAGATACCTGCTCCTCCATCACCCACACACAGTGTGTCCCACTCTCAGATACCTGCTCCATCACCCACACAGTGTGTCTCACTCTCAGATACCTGCTCCATCACCCACACACAGTGTGTCCCACTCTCAGATACCTGCTCCTCCATCACCCACACACAGTGTGTCCCACTCTCAGATACCTGCTCCTCCATTACCCACACAGTGTGTCCCACTCTCAGATACCTACTCCTCCATCACCCACACAGTGTGTCCCACTCTGATACCTGCTCCTCCATCACCCACACAGTGTGTCCCACTCTCAGATACCTGCTCCTCAATTACCCACACACAGTGTGTCCCACTCTCAGATACTTGCTCCTCCATTACCCACACACAATGTGTCCCACTCTCAGATAGCTGCTCCCCCATCACCCACACAGTGTGTCCCACTCTCAGATACCTGCTCCATCACCAACACACAGTGTGTCCCACTCTCAGATACCTGCTCCTCCATCACCCACACACAGTGTGTCCCACTCTCAGATACCTGCTCCTCCATCACCCACACACAGTGTGTCCCACTCTCAGATACTTGCTCCTCCATTACCCACACAGTGTGTCCCACTCTCAGATACCTGCTCCTCCATCACCCACACAGTGTGTCCCACTCTCAGATACCTGCTCCTCCATCACCCACACACAGTGTGTCCCACTCTCAGATACCTGCTCCTCCATCACCCACACACTGTGTCCCACTCTCAGATACCTGCTCCTCTGTCACCCACACACAGTGTGTCCCACTCTCAGATACCTGCTCCTCCATCACCCACACACAGTGTGTCCCACTCTCAGATACCTGCTCCATTACCCACACACAGTGTGTCCCACTCTCAGATACATGCTCCTCCGTCACCCACACAGTGTGTCCCACTCTCAGATACCTGCTCCTCCATCACCCACACAGTGTGTCCCACTCTCAGATACCTGCTCCTCCATCACCCACACAGTGTGTCCCACTCTCAGATACCTGCTCCTCCATCACCCACACAGTGTGTCCCACTCTCAGATACCTGCTCCTCCATCACCCACACACATGTCCCACTCTCAGATACCTGCTCCTCCATCACCCACACACAGTGTGTCCCACTGTCAGATACCTGCTCCATCACCCACACAGTATGTCCCACTCTCAGATACCTGCTCCATCACCCACACACAGTGTGTCCCACTCTCAGATACCTGCTCCTCCATCACCCACACACAGTGTGTCCCACTCTCAGACACCTGCTCCATCACCCACACTGTGTCCCACTCTCAGATACCTGCTCCATCACCCACACACAGTGTGTCCCACTCTCAGATACCTGCTCCTCCATCACCCACACACAGTGTGTCCCACTCTCAGATACCTACTCCTCCATCACCCACACACAGTGTGTCCCACTCTCAGATACTTGCTCCTCCATCACCCACACACAGTGTGTCCCACTCTCAGATACCTGCTCCTCCATCACCCACACACCGTGTGTCCCACTCTCAGATACCTGCTCCTCCATCACCCACACAGTGTGTCCCACTCTCAGATACCTGCTCCTCCATCACCCACACACAGTGTGTCACACATTCAGATACCTGCTCCCCCATCACCCACACACAGTGTGTCCCACATTCAGATACCTGCTCCCCCATCACCCACACACACTGTGTCCCACTCTCAGATACCTGCTCCTCCATTACCCACACAGTGTGTCCCACTCTCAGATACCTCCTCCTCCATTACCCACACAGTGTGTCCCACTCTCAGATACCTGCTCCTCCATCACCCACACAGTGTGTCCCACTCTCAGATACCTGCTCCTCCATCACCCACACAGTGTGTCCCACTCTCAGATACCTGCTCCTCCATCACCCACACACAGTGTGTCCCACTCTCAGATACCTGCTCCTGCATCAACCAAACACAGTGTGTCCCACTCTCAGATACCTGCTCCATCACCCACACAGTGTGTCCCACTCTCAGATACCTGCTCCATCACCCACAAACAGTGTGTCCCACTCTCAGATACCTGCTCCTCCATCACCCACACACAGTGTGTCCCACTCTCAGATACCTGCTCCTCCATCACCCACACACAGTGTGTCCCACTCTCAGATACTTGCTCCTCCATTACTAACACAGTGTGTCCCACTCTCAGATACCTGCTCCTCCATCACCCACATACAGTGTGTCCCACTCTCAGATACCGGCTCCCCCATCACCCACACACAGTGTGTCCCACTCTCAGATACCTGCTCCTCCATCACCCACACTCAGTGTGTCCCACTCTCAGATACCTGCTCCTCCATCACCCACACAGTGTGTCCCACTCTCAGATACCTGCTCCTCCATCACCCACACACAGTGTGTCCCACTCTCAGATACCTGCTCCATCACCCACACACAGTGTGTCCCACTCTCAGATACCTGCTCCTCCATCACCCACACAGTGTGTCCCACTCTCAGATACCTGCTCCTCCATCACCCACACACAGTGTGTCCCACTCTCAGATACCTGCTCCTCCATCACCCACACAGTGTGTCCCACTCTCAGATACCCTGCTCCTCCATTACCCACACAGTGTGTCCCACTCTCAGATACCTGCTCCTCCATCACCCACACACAGTGTGTCCCACTCTCAGATACCTGCTCCCCCATCACCCACACACAGTGTGTCCCACTCTCAGATACCTGCTCCTCCATCACCCACACAGTGTGTCCCACTCTCAGATACTTGCTCCTCCATTACCCACACAGTGTGTCCCACTCTCAGATACCTGCTCCTCCATCACCCACACACAGTGTGTCCCACTCTCAGATACCTGCTCCTCCATCACCCACACACAGTGTGTCCCACTCTCAGATACCTGCTGCTCCATCACCCACACACAGTGTGTCCCACTCTCAGATACCTGCTCCTCCATCACCCACACAGTGTGTCCCACTCTCAGATACCTGCTCCTCCATCACCCACACACAGTGTGTCCCACTCTCAGATACCTGCTCCCCCATCACCCACACACAGTGTGTGCCACTCTCAGATACCTGCTCCTCCGTCACCCACACAGTGTGTCCCACTCTCAGATACCTGCTCCTCCATCACCCACACAGTGTTTCCCACTCTCAGATACCTGCTCCTCCATCACCCACACAATGTGTCCCACTCTCAGATACCTGCTCCTCCATCACCCACACAGTGTGTCCCACTCTCAGATACCTGCTCCTCCATCACCCACACACAGTGTGTCCCACTCTCAGATACCTGCTCCTCCATCACCCACACAGTGTGTCCCACTCTCAGATACCTGCTCCTCCATCACCCACACACATGTCCCACTCTCAGATACCTGCTCCTCCATCACCCACACACAGTGTGTCCCACTGTCAGATACCTGCTCGATCACCCACACAGTGTGTCCCACTCTCAGATACCTGCTCCATCACCCACACACAGTGTGTCCCACTCTCAGATACCTGCTCCTCCATCACCCACACACAGTGTGTCCCACTCTCAGATACCTGCTCCTCCATTACCCACACAGTGTGTCCCACTCTCAGATACCTACTCCTCCATCACCCACACAGTGTGTCCCACTCTGATACCTGCTCCTCCATCACCCACACAGTGTGTCCCACTCTCAGATACCTGCTCCTCAATTACCCACACACAGTGTGTCCCACTCTCAGATACTTGCTCCTCCATTACCCACACACAATGTGTCCCACTCTCAGATAGCTGCTCCCCCATCACCCACACAGTGTGTCCCACTCTCAGATACCTGCTCCATCACCAACACACAGTGTGTCCCACTCTCAGATACCTGCTCCTCCATCACCCACACACAGTGTGTCCCACTCTCAGATACCTGCTCCTCCATCACCCACACACAGTGTGTCCCACTCTCAGATACTTGCTCCTCCATTACCCACACAGTGTGTCCCACTCTCAGATACCTGCTCCTCCATCACCCACACAGTGTGTCCCACTCTCAGATACCTGCTCCTCCATCACCCACACACAGTGTGTCCCACTCTCAGATACCTGCTCCTCCATCACCCACACACTGTGTCCCACTCTCAGATACCTGCTCCTCTGTCACCCACACACAGTGTGTCCCACTCTCAGATACCTGCTCCTCCATCACCCACACACAGTGTGTCCCACTCTCAGATACCTGCTCCTCCATCACCCACACACAGTGTGTCCCACTCTCAGATACCTGCTCCCCCATCACCCACACACAGTGTGTCCCACTCTCAGATACCTGCTCCTCCATCACCCACACAGTGTGTCCCACTCTCAGATACTTGCTCCTCCATTACCCACACAGTGTGTCCCACTCTCAGATACCTGCTCCTCCATCACCCACACACATGTCCCACTCTCAGATACCTGCTCCTCCATCACCCACACACAGTGTGTCCCACTGTCAGATACCTGCTCCATCACCCACACAGTATGTCCCACTCTCAGATACCTGCTCCATCACCCATACACAGTGTGTCCCACTCTCAGATACCTGCTCCCCCATCACCCACACAGTGTGTCCCACTCTCAGATACCTACTCCTCCATCACCCACACAGTGTGTCCCACTCTCAGATACCTGCTCCCCCATCACCCACACACAGTGTGTCCCACTCTCAGATACCTGCTGCTCCATCACCCACACACAGTGTGTCCCACTCTCAGACACCTACTCCTCCATCACCCACACACATGTCCCACTCTCAGATACCTGCTCCTCCATCACCCACACAGTGTGTCCCACTCTCAGATACCTGCTCCTCCATCACCCATACACAGTGTGTCCCACTCTCAGATACCTGCTCCTCCATCACCCACACAGTGTTTCCCACTCTCAGATACCTGCTCCTCCATCACCCACACAGTGTGTCCCACTCTCAGATACCTGCTCCTCCATCACCCACACAGTGTGTCCCACTCTCAGATACCTGCTCCTCCATCACCCACACAGTGTGTCCCACTCTCAGATACCTGCTCCTCCATCACCCACACACATGTCCCACTCTCAGATACCTGCTCCTCCATCACCCACACACAGTGTGTCCCACTGTCAGATACCTGCTCGATCACCCACACAGTGTGTCCCACTCTCAGATACCTGCTCCATCACCCACACACAGTGTGTCCCACTCTCAGATACCTGCTCCTCCATCACCCACACACAGTGTGTCCCACTCTCAGATACCTGCTCCATCACCCACACAGTGTGTCTCACTCTCAGATACCTGCTCCATCACCCACACACAGTGTGTCCCACTCTCAGATACCTGCTCCTCCATCACCCACACACAGTGTGTCCCACTCTCAGATACCTGCTCCTCCATTACCCACACAGTGTGTCCCACTCTCAGATACCTACTCCTCCATCACCCACACAGTGTGTCCCACTCTGATACCTGCTCCTCCATCACCCACACAGTGTGTCCCACTCTCAGATACCTGCTCCTCAATTACCCACACACAGTGTGTCCCACTCTCAGATACTTGCTCCTCCATTACCCACACACAATGTGTCCCACTCTCAGATAGCTGCTCCCCCATCACCCACACAGTGTGTCCCACTCTCAGATACCTGCTCCATCACCAACACACAGTGTGTCCCACTCTCAGATACCTGCTCCTCCATCACCCACACACAGTGTGTCCCACTCTCAGATACCTGCTCCTCCATCACCCACACACAGTGTGTCCCACTCTCAGATACTTGCTCCTCCATTACCCACACAGTGTGTCCCACTCTCAGATACCTGCTCCTCCATCACCCACACAGTGTGTCCCACTCTCAGATACCTGCTCCTCCATCACCCACACACAGTGTGTCCCACTCTCAGATACCTGCTCCTCCATCACCCACACAGTGTGTCCCACTCTCAGATACCTGCTCCTCCATCACCCACACACTGTGTCCCACTCTCAGATACCTGCTCCTCTGTCACCCACACACAGTGTGTCCCACTCTCAGATACCTGCTCCTCCATCACCCACACACAGTGTGTCCCACTCTCAGATACCTGCTCCTCCATCACCCACACACAGTGTGTCCCACTCTCAGATACCTGCTCCCCCATCACCCACACACAGTGTGTCCCACTCTCAGATACCTGCTCCTCCATCACCCACACAGTGTGTCCCACTCTCAGATACTTGCTCCTCCATTACCCACACAGTGTGTCCCACTCTCAGATACCTGCTCCTCCATCACCCACACACAGTGTGTCCCACTCTCAGATACCTGCTCCTCCATCACCCACACACAGTGTGTCCCACTCTCAGATACCTGCTCCATCACCCACACAGTGTGTCCCACTCTCAGATACCTGCTCCTCCATCACCCACACACAGTGTGTCCCACTCTCAGATACCTACTCCTCCATCACCCACACAGTGTGTCCCACTCTCAGATACCTGCTCCCCCATCACCCACACACAGTGTGTCCCACTCTCAGATACCTGCTCCTCCATCACCCACACACATGTCCCACTCTCAGATACCTGCTCCTCCATCACCCACACAGTGTGTCCCACTCTCAGATACCTGCTCCTCCATCACCCACACAGTGTGTCCCACTCTCAGATACCTGCTCCTCCATCACCCACACACATGTCCCACTCTCAGATACCTGCTCCTCCATCACCCACACACAGTGTGTCCCACTGTCAGATACCTGCTCCATCACCCACACAGTATGTCCCACTCTCAGATACCTGCTCCATCACCCATACACAGTGTGTCCCACTCTCAGATACCTGCTCCATCACCCACACAGTGTGTCCCACTCTCAGATACCTGCTCCATCACCCACACACAGTGTGTCCCACTCTCAGATACCTGCTCCTCCATCACCCACACACAGTGTGTCCCACTCTCAGATACCTACTCCTCCATCACCCACACACAGTGTGTCCCACTCTCAGATACTTGCTCCTCCATCACCCACACACAGTGTGTCCCACTCTCAGATACCTGCTCCTCCATCACCCACACACAGTGTGTCCCACTCTCAGATACCTGCTCCTCCATCACCCACACAGTGTGTCCCACTCTCAGATACCTGCTCCTCCATCACCCACACACAGTGTGTCCCACATTCAGATACCTGCTCCCCCATCACCCACACACACTGTGTCCCACTCTCAGATACCTGCTCCTCCATTACCCACACAGTGTGTCCCACTCTCAGATACCTCCTCCTCCATTACCCACACAGTGTGTCCCACTCTCAGATACCTGCTCCTCCATCACCCACACAGTGTGTCCCACTCTCAGATACCTGCTCCTCCATCACCCACACAGTGTGTCCCACTCTCAGATACCTGCTCCTCCATCACCCACACACAGTGTGTCCCACTCTCAGATACCTGCTCCTGCATCAACCACACACAGTGTGTCCCACTCTCAGATACCTGCTCCATCACCCACACAGTGTGTCCCACTCTCAGATACCTGCTCCATCACCCACAAACAGTGTGTCCCACTCTCAGATACCTGCTCCTCCATCACCCACACACAGTGTGTCCCACTCTCAGATACCTGCTCCTCCATCACCCACACACAGTGTGTCCCACTCTCAGATACTTGCTCCTCCATTACTAACACAGTGTGTCCCACTCTCAGATACCTGCTCCTCCATCACCCACATACAGTGTGTCCCACTCTCAGATACCGGCTCCCCCATCACCCACACACAGTGTGTCCCACTCTCAGATACCTGCTCCTCCATCACCCACACACAGTGTGTCCCACTCTCAGATACCTGCTCCTCTATCACCCACACAGTGTGTCCCACTCTCAGATACCTGCTCCTCCATCACCCACACACAGTGTGTCCCACTCTCAGATACCTGCTCCATCACCCACACAGTGTGTCCCACTCTCAGATACCTGCTCCATCACCCACACACAGTGTGTCCCACTCTCAGATACCTGCTCCTCCATCACCCACACACAGTGTGTCCCACTCTCAGATACCTGCTCCTCCATCGCCCACACACAGTGTGTCCCACTCTCAGATACTTACTCCTCCATCACCCACACACAGTGTGTCCCACTCTCAGATACCTGCTCCTCCATCACCCACACACAGTGTGTCCCACTCTCAGATACCTGCTCCTCCATCACCCACACAGTGTGTCCCACTCTCAGATACCTGCTCCTCCATCACCCACACAGTGTGTCCCACTCTCAGATACCTGCTCCTCCATCACCCACTCAGTGTGTCCCACTCTCAGATACCTGCTCCTCCATCACCCACACAGAGTGTCCCACTCTCAGATACCTGCTCCTCCATCACCCACACACAGTGTGTCCCACTCTCAGATACCTGCTCCTCCATCACCCACACAGAGTGTCCCACTCTCAGATACCTGCTCCTCCATCACCCACACACAGTGTGTCCCACTCTCAGATACCTGCTCCTCCATTACCCACACAGTGTGTCCCACTCTCAGATACCTGCTCCTCCATTACCCACACAGTGTGTCCCACTCTCAGATACCTGCTCCTCCATCACCCACACAGTGTGTCCCACTCTCCGATACCTGCTCCTCCATCACCCACACAGTGTGTCCCACTCTCAGATACCTGCTCCTCCATCACCCACACACAGTGTCTCCCACTCTCAGATACCTGCTCCCCCATCACCCACACACACTGTGTCCCACTCTCAGATACCTGCTCCTCCATCACCCACACAGTGTGTCCCACTCTCAGATACCTGCTCCATCACCCACACACAGTGTGTCCCACTCTCAGATACCTGCTCCTCCATCACCCACACACAGTGTGTCCCACTCTCAGATACCTGCTCCATCACCCACACAGTGTGTCCCACTCTCAGATACCTGCTCCATCACCCATACACAGTGTGTCCCACTCTCAGATACCTGCTCCTCCATCACCCACACACAGTGTGTCCCACTCTCAGATACTTGCTCCTCCATCACCCACACACAGTGTGTCCCACTCTCAGATACCTGCTCCTCCATCACCCACACACAGTGTGTCCCACTCTCAGATACCTGCTCCTCCATCACCCACACAGTGTGTCCCACTCTCAGATACCTGCTCCTCCATCACCCACACACAGTGTGTCCCACATTCAGATACCTGCTCCCCCATCACCCACACACACTGTGTCCCACTCTCAGATACCTGCTCCTCCATTACCCACACAGTGTGTCCCACTCTCAGATACCTCCTCCTCCATTACCCACACAGTGTGTCCCACTCTCAGATACCTGCTCCTCCATCACCCACACAGTGTGTCCCACTCTCAGATACCTGCTCCTCCATCACCCACACAGTGTGTCCCACTCTCAGATACCTGCTCCTCCATCACCCACACACAGTGTGTCCCACTCTCAGATACCTGCTCCTGCATCAACCACACACAGTGTGTCCCACTCTCAGATACCTGCTCCATCACCCACACAGTGTGTCCCACTCTCAGATACCTGCTCCATCACCCACAAACAGTGTGTCCCACTCTCAGATACCTGCTCCTCCATCACCCACACACAGTGTGTCCCACTCTCAGATACCTGCTCCTCCATCACCCACACACAGTGTGTCCCACTCTCAGATACTTGCTCCTCCATTACTAACACAGTGTGTCCCACTCTCAGATACCTGCTCCTCCATCACCCACATACAGTGTGTCCCACTCTCAGATACCGGCTCCCCCATCACCCACACACAGTGTGTCCCACTCTCAGATACCTGCTCCTCCATCACCCACACACAGTGTGTCCCACTCTCAGATACCTGCTCCTCTATCACCCACACAGTGTGTCCCACTCTCAGATACCTGCTCCTCCATCACCCACACACAGTGTGTCCCACTCTCAGATACCTGCTCCATCACCCACACAGTGTGTCCCACTCTCAGATACCTGCTCCATCACCCACACACAGTGTGTCCCACTCTCAGATACCTGCTCCTCCATCACCCACACACAGTGTGTCCCACTCTCAGATACCTGCTCCTCCATCGCCCACACACAGTGTGTCCCACTCTCAGATACTTACTCCTCCATCACCCACACACAGTGTGTCCCACTCTCAGATACCTGCTCCTCCATCACCCACACACAGTGTGTCCCACTCTCAGATACCTGCTCCTCCATCACCCACACAGTGTGTCCCACTCTCAGATACCTGCTCCTCCATCACCCACACAGTGTGTCCCACTCTCAGATACCTGCTCCTCCATCACCCACTCAGTGTGTCCCACTCTCAGATACCTGCTCCTCCATCACCCACACAGAGTGTCCCACTCTCAGATACCTGCTCCTCCAACACCCACACACAGTGTGTCCCACTCTCAGATACCTGCTCCTCCATCACCCACACAGAGTGTCCCACTCTCAGATACCTGCTCCTCCATCACCCACACACAGTGTGTCCCACTCTCAGATACCTGCTCCTCCATTACCCACACAGTGTGTCCCACTCTCAGATACCTGCTCCTCCATTACCCACACAGTGTGTCCCACTCTCAGATACCTGCTCCTCCATCACCCACACAGTGTGTCCCACTCTCCGATACCTGCTCCTCCATCACCCACACAGTGTGTCCCACTCTCAGATACCTGCTCCTCCATCACCCACACACAGTGTCTCCCACTCTCAGATACCTGCTCCCCCATCACCCACACACACTGTGTCCCACTCTCAGATACCTGCTCCTCCATCACCCACACAGTGTGTCCCACTCTCAGATACCTGCTCCATCACCCACACACAGTGTGTCCCACTCTCAGATACCTGCTCCTCCATCACCCACACACAGTGTGTCCCACTCTCAGATACCTGCTCCATCACCCACACAGTGTGTCCCACTCTCAGATACCTGCTCCTCCATCACCCACACACAGTGTGTCCCACTCTCAGATACCTGCTCCCCCATCACCCACACACACTGTGTCCCACTCTCAGATACCTGCTCCTCCATCACCCACACAGTGTGTCCCACTCTCAGATACCTGCTCCTCCATCACCCACACAGTGTGTCCCACTCTCAGATACCTGCTCCTCCATTACCCACACAGTGTGTCCCACTCTCAGATACCTGCTCCTCCATCACCCACACAGTGTGTCCCACTCTCAGATACCTGCTCCTCCATTACCCACACAGTGTGTCCCACTCTCAGATACCTGCTCCTCCATCACCCACACACAGTGTGTCCCACTCTCAGATACCTGCTCCTCCATCACCCACACAGTGTGTCCCACTCTCAGATACCTGCTCCTCCATCACCCACACAGTGTGTCCCACTCTCAGATACCTGCTCCTCCATCACCCACACACAGTGTGTCCCACTCTCAGATACCTACTCCTCCATCACCCACACAGTGTGTCCCACTCTCAGATACCTGCTCCTCCATCACCCACACAGTGTGTCCCACTCTCAGATACCTGCTCCTCCATCACCCACACACAGTGTGTCCCACTCTCAGATACTTGCTCCTCCATTACCCACACAGTGTTTCCAACACTCAGATACCTGCTCCTCCATCACCCACACACAGTGTGTCCCACTCTCAGATACCTGCTCCATCACCCACACACAGTGTGTCCCACTCTCAGATACCTGCTCCTCCATCACCCACACACAGTGTGTCCCACTCTCAGATACCTGCTCCTCCATCACCCACACACAGTGTGTCCCACTCTCAGATACTTGCTCCTCCATTACCCACACAGTGTGTCCCACTCTCAGATACCTGCTCCTCCATCACCCACACAGTGTGTCCCACTCTCAGGCACTTGCTCCTCCATCACCCACACACAGTGTGTCCCACTCTCAGATACCTGCTCCTCCATTACTAACACAGTGTGTCCCACTCTCAGATACCTGCTCCTCCATCACCCACACACAGTGTGTCCCACTCTCAGATACCTGCTCCTCCATCACCCACACAGTGTGTCCCACTCTCAGATACCTGCTCCTCCATCACCCACACACAGTGTGTCCCACTGTCAGATACCTGCTCCATCACCCACACAGTGTGTCCCACTCTCAGATACCTGCTCCATCACCCACACAGTGTGTCCCACTCTCAGATACCTGCTCCTCCATCACCCACACACAGTGTGTCCCACTCTCAGATACCTGCTCCATCACCCACACACAGTGTGTCCCACTCTCAGATACCTGCTCCTCCGTCACCCACACAGTGTGTCCCACTCTCAGATACCTGCTCCTCCGTCACCCACACAGTGTGTCCCACTCTCAGATACCTGCTCCTCCATCACCCACACAGTGTGTCCCACTCTCAGATACCTGCTCCTCCATCACCCACACAGTGTGTCCCACTCTCAGATACCTGCTCCTCCATCACCCACACACATGTCCCACTCTCAGATACCTGCTCCTCCATCAACCACACACAGTGTGTCCCACTCTCAGATACCTGCTCCATCACCCACACAGTGTGTCCCACTCTCAGATACCTGCTCCATCACCCACAAACAGTGTGTCCCACTCTCAGATACCTGCTCCTCCATCACCCACACACAGTGTGTCCCACTCTCAGATACCTGCTCCATCACCCACACAGTGTGTCCCACTCTCAGATACCTGCTCCATCACCCACACACAGTGTGTCCGACTCTCAGATACCTGCTCCTCCATCACCCACACACAGTGTGTCCCACTCTCAGATACCTGCTCCTCCATCACCCACACACAGTGTGTCCCACTCTCAGATACTTGCTCCTCCATCACCCACACACAGTGTGTCCCGCTCTCAGATACCTGCTCCTCCATCACCCACACACAGTGTGTCCCACTCTCAGATACCTGCTCCTCCATCACCCACACAGTGTGTCCCACTCTCAGATACCTGCTCCTCCATCACCCACACACAGTGTGTCCCACTCTCAGATACCTGCTCCTCCATCACCCACACACAGTGTGTCCCACTCTCAGATACCTGCTGCCCCATCACCCACACACACTGTGTCCCACTCTCAGATACCTGCTCCTCCATCACCCACACAGTGTGTCCCACTCTCAGATACCTGCTCCTCCATCACCCACACACAGTGTGTCCCACTCTCAGATACCTGCTCCTCCATCACCCACACACAGTGTGTCCCACTCTCAGATACCTGCTCCCCCATCACCCACACACACTGTGTCCCACTCTCAGATACCTGCTCCTCCATTACCCACACAGTGTGTCCCACTCTCAGATACCTCCTCCTCCATTACCCACACAGTGTGTCCCACTCTCAGATACCTGCTCCTCCATCACCCACACAGTGTGTCCCACTCTCAGATACCTGCTCCTCCATCACCCACACAGTGTGTCCCACTCTCAGATACCTGCTCCTCCATCACCCACACACAGTGTGTCCCACTCTCAGATACCTGCTCCTGCATCAACCACACACAGTGTGTCCCACTCTCAGATACCTGCTCCATCACCCACACAGTGTGTCCCACTCTCAGATACCTGCTCCATCACCCACAAACAGTGTGTCCCACTCTCAGATACCTGCTCCTCCATCACCCACACACAGTGTGTCCCACTCTCAGATACCTGCTCCTCCATCACCCACACACAGTGTGTCCCACTCTCAGATACTTGCTCCTCCATTACTAACACAGTGTGTCCCACTCTCAGATACCTGCTCCTCCATCACCCACATACAGTGTGTCCCACTCTCAGATACCGGCTCCCCCATCACCCACACACAGTGTGTCCCACTCTCAGATACCTGCTCCTCCATCACCCACACACAGTGTGTCCCACTCTCAGATACCTGCTCCTCTATCACCCACACAGTGTGTCCCACTCTCAGATACCTGCTCCTCCATCACCCACACACAGTGTGTCCCACTCTCAGATACCTGCTCCATCACCCACACAGTGTGTCCCACTCTCAGATACCTGCTCCATCACCCACACACAGTGTGTCCCACTCTCAGATACCTGCTCCTCCATCACCCACACACAGTGTGTCCCACTCTCAGATACCTGCTCCTCCATCGCCCACACACAGTGTGTCCCACTCTCAGATACTTACTCCTCCATCACCCACACACAGTGTGTCCCACTCTCAGATACCTGCTCCTCCATCACCCACACACAGTGTGTCCCACTCTCAGATACCTGCTCCTCCATCACCCACACAGTGTGTCCCACTCTCAGATACCTGCTCCTCCATCACCCACACAGTGTGTCCCACTCTCAGATACCTGCTCCTCCATCACCCACTCAGTGTGTCCCACTCTCAGATACCTGCTCCTCCATCACCCACACAGAGTGTCCCACTCTCAGATACCTGCTCCTCCAACACCCACACACAGTGTGTCCCACTCTCAGATACCTGCTCCTCCATCACCCACACAGAGTGTCCCACTCTCAGATACCTGCTCCTCCATCACCCACACACAGTGTGTCCCACTCTCAGATACCTGCTCCTCCATTACCCACACAGTGTGTCCCACTCTCAGATACCTGCTCCTCCATTACCCACACAGTGTGTCCCACTCTCAGATACCTGCTCCTCCATCACCCACACAGTGTGTCCCACTCTCCGATACCTGCTCCTCCATCACCCACACAGTGTGTCCCACTCTCAGATACCTGCTCCTCCATCACCCACACACAGTGTCTCCCACTCTCAGATACCTGCTCCCCCATCACCCACACACACTGTGTCCCACTCTCAGATACCTGCTCCTCCATCACCCACACAGTGTGTCCCACTCTCAGATACCTGCTCCATCACCCACACACAGTGTGTCCCACTCTCAGATACCTGCTCCTCCATCACCCACACACAGTGTGTCCCACTCTCAGATACCTGCTCCATCACCCACACAGTGTGTCCCACTCTCAGATACCTGCTCCTCCATCACCCACACACAGTGTGTCCCACTCTCAGATACCTGCTCCCCCATCACCCACACACACTGTGTCCCACTCTCAGATACCTGCTCCTCCATCACCCACACAGTGTGTCCCACTCTCAGATACCTGCTCCTCCATCACCCACACAGTGTGTCCCACTCTCAGATACCTGCTCCTCCATTACCCACACAGTGTGTCCCACTCTCAGATACCTGCTCCTCCATCACCCACACAGTGTGTCCCACTCTCAGATACCTGCTCCTCCATTACCCACACAGTGTGTCCCACTCTCAGATACCTGCTCCTCCATCACCCACACACAGTGTGTCCCACTCTCAGATACCTGCTCCTCCATCACCCACACAGTGTGTCCCACTCTCAGATACCTGCTCCTCCATCACCCACACAGTGTGTCCCACTCTCAGATACCTGCTCCTCCATCACCCACACACAGTGTGTCCCACTCTCAGATACCTACTCCTCCATCACCCACACAGTGTGTCCCACTCTCAGATACCTGCTCCTCCATCACCCACACAGTGTGTCCCACTCTCAGATACCTGCTCCTCCATCACCCACACACAGTGTGTCCCACTCTCAGATACTTGCTCCTCCATTACCCACACAGTGTTTCCAACACTCAGATACCTGCTCCTCCATCACCCACACACAGTGTGTCCCACTCTCAGATACCTGCTCCATCACCCACACACAGTGTGTCCCACTCTCAGATACCTGCTCCTCCATCACCCACACACAGTGTGTCCCACTCTCAGATACCTGCTCCTCCATCACCCACACACAGTGTGTCCCACTCTCAGATACTTGCTCCTCCATTACCCACACAGTGTGTCCCACTCTCAGATACCTGCTCCTCCATCACCCACACAGTGTGTCCCACTCTCAGGCACTTGCTCCTCCATCACCCACACACAGTGTGTCCCACTCTCAGATACCTGCTCCTCCATTACTAACACAGTGTGTCCCACTCTCAGATACCTGCTCCTCCATCACCCACACACAGTGTGTCCCACTCTCAGATACCTGCTCCTCCATCACCCACACAGTGTGTCCCACTCTCAGATACCTGCTCCTCCATCACCCACACACAGTGTGTCCCACTGTCAGATACCTGCTCCATCACCCACACAGTGTGTCCCACTCTCAGATACCTGCTCCATCACCCACACAGTGTGTCCCACTCTCAGATACCTGCTCCTCCATCACCCACACACAGTGTGTCCCACTCTCAGATACCTGCTCCATCACCCACACACAGTGTGTCCCACTCTCAGATACCTGCTCCTCCGTCACCCACACAGTGTGTCCCACTCTCAGATACCTGCTCCTCCGTCACCCACACAGTGTGTCCCACTCTCAGATACCTGCTCCTCCATCACCCACACAGTGTGTCCCACTCTCAGATACCTGCTCCTCCATCACCCACACAGTGTGTCCCACTCTCAGATACCTGCTCCTCCATCACCCACACACATGTCCCACTCTCAGATACCTGCTCCTCCATCAACCACACACAGTGTGTCCCACTCTCAGATACCTGCTCCATCACCCACACAGTGTGTCCCACTCTCAGATACCTGCTCCATCACCCACAAACAGTGTGTCCCACTCTCAGATACCTGCTCCTCCATCACCCACACACAGTGTGTCCCACTCTCAGATACCTGCTCCATCACCCACACAGTGTGTCCCACTCTCAGATACCTGCTCCATCACCCACACACAGTGTGTCCGACTCTCAGATACCTGCTCCTCCATCACCCACACACAGTGTGTCCCACTCTCAGATACCTGCTCCTCCATCACCCACACACAGTGTGTCCCACTCTCAGATACTTGCTCCTCCATCACCCACACACAGTGTGTCCCGCTCTCAGATACCTGCTCCTCCATCACCCACACACAGTGTGTCCCACTCTCAGATACCTGCTCCTCCATCACCCACACAGTGTGTCCCACTCTCAGATACCTGCTCCTCCATCACCCACACACAGTGTGTCCCACTCTCAGATACCTGCTCCTCCATCACCCACACACAGTGTGTCCCACTCTCAGATACCTGCTGCCCCATCACCCACACACACTGTGTCCCACTCTCAGATACCTGCTCCTCCATCACCCACACAGTGTGTCCCACTCTCAGATACCTGCTCCTCCATCACCCACACACAGTGTGTCCCACTCTCAGATACCTGCTCCTCCATCACCCACACACAGTGTGTCCCACTCTCAGATACCTGCTCCCCCATCACCCACACACACTGTGTCCCACTCTCAGATACCTGCTCCTCCATCACCCACACAGTGTGTCCCACTCTCAGATACCTGCTCCTCCATCACCCACACAGTGTGTCCCACTCTCAGATACCTGCTCCCCCATCACCCACACAGTGTGTCCCACTCTCAGATACCTGCTCCTCCATCACCCACACAGTGTGTCCCACTCTCAGATACCTGCTCCTCCATCACCCACACACAGTGTGTCCCACTCTCAGATACCTGCTCCATCACCCACACACAGTGTGTCCCACTCTCAGATACCTGCTCCTCCATTACCCACACAGTGTGTCCCACTCTCAGATACCTGCTCCTCCATCACCCACACACAGTGTGTCCCACTCTCAGATACCTACTCCTCCATCACCCACACACAGTGTGTCCCACTCTCAGATACCTACTCCTCCATCACCCACACAGTGTGTCCCACTCTCAGATACCTGCTCCTCCATCACCCACACAGTGTGTCCCACTCTCAGATACCTGCTCCTCCATCACCCACACACAGTGTGTCCCACTCTCAGATACCTGCTCCATCACCCACACACAGTGTGTCCCACTCTCAGATACCTGCTCCTCCATTACACACACAGTGTGTCCCCACTCTCAGATACCTGCTCCTCCATTACCCACACAGTGTGTCCCACTCTCAGATACCTGCTCCTTCATTACCCACACAGTGTGTCCCACTCTCAGATACCTGCTCTTCCATCACCCACACAGTGTGTCCCACTCTCAGATACCTGCTCCATCACCCACACACAGTGTGTCCCACTCTCAGATACCTGCTCCTCCATCACCCACACAGTGTGTCCCACTCTCAGATACCTGCTCCTCCATTACCCACCAACAGTGTGTCCCACTCTCAGATACTTGCTCCTCCATTACCCACACAGTGTGTCCCACTCTCAGATACCTGCTCCTCCATCACCCACACACAGTGTGTCCCACTCTCAGATACCTGCTCCATCACCCACACACAGTGTGTCCCACTCTCAGATACTTGCTCCTCCATCACCCACACACAGTGTGTCCCACTCTCAGATACCTGCTCCTCCATCACCCACACACAGTGTGTCCCACTCTCAGATACCTGCTCCTCCATCACCCACACAGTGTGTCCCACTCTCAGATACCTGCTCCTCCATCACCCACACAGTGTGTCCCACTCTCAGATACCTGCTCCTCCATCACCCACACACAGTGTGTCCCACTCTCAGATACCTGCTCCTGCATCACCCACACACAGTGTGTCCCACTCTCAGATACCTGCTCCATCACCACACACAGTGTGTCCCACTCTCAGATACCTGCTCCATCACCCACAAACAGTGTGTCCCACTCTCAGATACCTGCTCCTCCATCACCCACACACAGTGTGTCCCACTCTCAGATACCTGCTCCTCCATCACCCACACACAGTGTGTCCCACTCTCAGATACTTGCTCCTCCATTACTAACACAGTGTGTCCCACTCTCAGATACCTGCTCCTCCATCACCCACATACAGTGTGTCCCACTCTCAGATACCGGCTCCCCCATCACCCACACACAGTGTGTCCCACTCTCAGATACCTGCTCCTCCATCACCCACACACAGTGTGTCCCACTCTCAGATACCTGCTCCTCTATCACCCACACAGAGTGTCCCACTCTCAGATACCTGCTCCTCCATCACCCACACACAGTGTGTCCCACTCTCAGATACCTGCTCCTCCATTACCCACACAGTGTGTCCCACTCTCAGATACCTGCTCCTCCATTACCCACACAGTGTGTCCCACTCTCAGATACCTGCTCCTCCATCACCCACACAGTGTGTCCCACTCTCCGATACCTGCTCCTCCATCACCCACACAGTGTGTCCCACTCTCAGATACCTGCTCCTCTATCACCCACACAGTGTGTCCCACTCTCAGATACCTGCTCCTCCATCACCCACACACAGTGTGTCCCACTCTCAGATACCTGCTCCTCCATTACCCACACAGTGTGTCCCACTCTCAGATACCTGCTCCCCCATCACCCACACACACTGTGTCCCACTCTCAGATACCTGCTCCTCCATCACCCACACAGTGTGTCCCACTCTCAGATACCTGCTCCATCACCCACACACAGTGTGTCCCACTTTCAGATACCTGCTCCATCACTCACACAGTGTGTCCCACTCTCAGATACCTGCTCCTCCATCACCCACACACAGTGTGTCCCACTCTCAGATACCTGCTCCCCCATCACCCACACACACTGTGTCCCACTCTCAGATACCTGCTCCTCCATCACCCACACAGTGTGTCCCACTCTCAGATACCTGCTCCTCCATCACCCACACAGTGTGTCCCACTCTCAGATACCTGCTCCTCCATCACCCACACAGTGTGTCCCACTCTCAGATACCTGCTCCTCCATCACCCACACAGTGTGTCCCACTCTCAGATACCTGCTCCTCCATCACCCACACACAGTGTGTCCCACTCTCAGATACCTGCTCCTCCATTACCCACACAGTGTGTCCCACTCTCAGATACCTGCTCCTCCATTACCCACACAGTGTGTCCCACTCTCAGATACCTGCTCCTCCATCACCCACACAGTGTGTCCCACTCTCAGATACCTGCTCCTCCATTACCCACACAGTGTGTCCCACTCTCAGATACCTGCTCCTCCATCACCCACACACAGTGTGTCCCACTCTCAGATACCTGCTCCTCCATCACCCACACAGTGTGTCCCACTCTCAGATACCTGCTCCTCCATCACCCACACACAGTGTGTCCCACTCTCAGATACCTGCTCCATCACCCACACACAGTGTGTCCCACTCTCAGATACCTGCTCCTCCATCACCCACACACAGTGTGTCCCACTCTCAGATACCTGCTCCTCCATCACCCACACACAGTGTGTCCCACTCTCAGATACTTGCTCCTCCATTACCCACACAGTGTGTCCCACTCTCAGATACCTGCTCCTCCATCACCCACACAGTGTGTCCCACTCTCAGATACCTGCTCCTCTATCACCCACACAGTGTGTCCCACTCTCAGATACCTGCTCCTCCATCACCCACACACAGTGTGTCCCACTCTCAGGCACTTGCTCCTCCATCACCCACACACAGTGTGTCCCACTCTCAGATACCTGCTCCTCCATTACTAACACAGTGTGTCCCACTCTCAGATACCTGCTCCTCCATCGCCCACATACAGTGTGTCCCACTCTCAGATACCGGCTCCCCCATCACCCACACACAGTGTGTCCCACTCTCAGATACCTGCTCCTCCATCACCCACACACAGTGTGTCCCACTCTCAGATACCTGCTCCTCTATCACCCACACAGTGTGTCCCACTCTCAGATACCTGCTCCTCCATCACCCACACACAGTGTGTCCCACTCTCAGATACCTGCTCCTCCATCACCCACACACAGTGTGTCCCACTCTCAGATACCTGCTCCATCACCCACACAGTGTGTCCCACTCTCAGATACCTGCTCCATCACCCACACACAGTGTGTCCCACTCTCAGATACCTGCTCCTCCATCACCCACACACAGTGTGTCCCACTCTCAGATACCTGCTCCTCCATCGCCCACACACAGTGTGTCCCACTCTCAGATACTTACTCCTCCATCACCCACTCACAGTGTGTCCCACTCTCAGATACCTGCTCCTCCATCACCCACACACAGTGTGTCCCACTCTCAGATACCTGCTCCTCCATCACCCACACAGTGTGTCCCACTCTCAGATACCTGCTCCTCCATCACCCACACAGTGTGTCCCACTCTCAGATACCTGCTCCTCCATCACCCACTCAGTGTGTCCCACTCTCAGATACCTGCTCCTCCATCACCCACACAGAGTGTCCCACTCTCAGATACCTGCTCCTCCATCACCCACACACAGTGTGTCCCACTCTCAGATACCTGCTCCTCCATCACCCACACAGAGTGTCCCACTCTCAGATACCTGCTCCTCCATCACCCACACACAGTGTGTCCCACTCTCAGATACCTGCTCCTCCATTACCCACACAGTGTGTCCCACTCTCAGATACCTGCTCCTCCATTACCCACACAGTGTGTCCCACTCTCAGATACCTGCTCCTCCATCACCCACACAGTGTGTCCCACTCTCCGATACCTGCTCCTCCATCACCCACACAGTGTGTCCCACTCTCAGATACCTGCTCCTCTATCACCCACACACAGTGTTTCCCACTCTCAGATACCTGCTCCTCCATTACCCACACAGTGTGTCCCACTCTCAGATACCTGCTCCCCCATCACCCACACACACTGTGTCCCACTCTCAGATACCTGCTCCTCCATCACCCACACAGTGTGTCCCACTCTCAGATACCTGCTCCATCACCCACACACAGTGTGTCCCACTTTCAGATACCTGCTCCATCACTCACACAGTGTGTCCCACTCTCAGATACCTGCTCCTCCATCACCCACACACAGTGTGTCCCACTCTCAGATACCTGCTCCCCCATCACCCACACACACTGTGTCCCACTCTCAGATACCTGCTCCTCCATCACCCACACAGTGTGTCCCACTCTCAGATACCTGCTCCTCCATCACCCACACAGTGTGTCCCACTCTCAGATACCTGCTCCTCCATCACCCACACAGTGTGTCCCACTCTCAGATACCTGCTCCTCCATCACCCACACAGTGTGTCCCACTCTCAGATACCTGCTCCTCCATCACCCACACACAGTGTGTCCCACTCTCAGATACCTGCTCCTCCATTACCCACACAGTGTGTCCCACTCTCAGATACCTGCTCCTCCATTACCCACACAGTGTGTCCCACTCTCAGATACCTGCTCCTCCATCACCCACACAGTGTGTCCCACTCTCAGATACCTGCTCCTCCATTACCCACACAGTGTGTCCCACTCTCAGATACCTGCTCCTCCATCACCCACACACAGTGTGTCCCACTCTCAGATACCTGCTCCTCCATCACCCACACAGTGTGTCCCACTCTCAGATACCTGCTCCTCCATCACCCACACAGTGTGTCCCACTCTCAGATACCTGCTCCTCCATCACCCACACACAGTGTGTCCCACTCTCAGATACCTACTCCTCCATCACCCACACAGTGTGTCCCACTCTCAGATACCTGCTCCTCCATCACCCACACAGTGTGTCCCACTCTCAGATACCTGCTCCTCCATCACCCACACACAGTGTGTCCCACTCTCAGATACTTGCTCCTCCATTACCCACACAGTGTTTCCAACACTCAGATACCTGCTCCTCCATCACCCACACACAGTGTGTCCCACTCTCAGATACCTGCTCCATCACCCACACACAGTGTGTCCCACTCTCAGATACCTGCTCCTCCATCACCCACACACAGTGTGTCCCACTCTCAGATACCTGCTCCTCCATCACCCACACACAGTGTGTCCCACTCTCAGATACTTGCTCCTCCATTACCCACACAGTGTGTCCCACTCTCAGATACCTGCTCCTCCATCACCCACACAGTGTGTCCCACTCTCAGATACCTGCTCCTCTATCACCCACACAGTGTGTCCCACTCTCAGATACCTGCTCCTCCATCACCCACACACAGTGTGTCCCACTCTCAGGCACTTGCTCCTCCATCACCCACACACAGTGTGTCCCACTCTCAGATACCTGCTCCTCCATTACTAACACAGTGTGTCCCACTCTCAGATACCTGCTCCTCCATCGCCCACATACAGTGTGTCCCACTCTCAGATACCGGCTCCCCCATCACCCACACACAGTGTGTCCCACTCTCAGATACCTGCTCCTCCATCACCCACACACAGTGTGTCCCACTCTCAGATACCTGCTCCTCTATCACCCACACAGTGTGTCCCACTCTCAGATACCTGCTCCTCCATCACCCACACACAGTGTGTCCCACTCTCAGATACCTGCTCCTCCATCACCCACACACAGTGTGTCCCACTCTCAGATACCTGCTCCTCCATCACCCACACAGTGTGTCCCACTCTCAGATACCTGCTCCTCCATCACCCACACACATGTCCCACTCTCAGATACCTGCTCCTCCATCACCCACACACAGTGTGTCCCACTGTCAGATACCTGCTCCATCACCCACACAGTATGTCCCACTCTCAGATACCTGCTCCATCACCCACACACAGTGTGTCCCACTCTCAGATACCTGCTCCTCCATCACCCACACACAGTGTGTCCCACTCTCAGATACCTGCTCCATCACCCACACACAGTGTGTCCCACTCTCAGATACCTGCTCCTCCGTCACCCACACAGTGTGTCCCACTCTCAGATACCTGCTCCTCCATCACCCACACAGTGTGTCCCACTCTCAGATACCTGCTCCTCCATCACCCACACAGTGTGTCCCACTCTCAGATACCTGCTCCTCCATCACCCACACACATGTCCCACTCTCAGATACCTGCTCCTCCATCAACCACACACAGTGTGTCCCACTCTCAGATACCTGCTCCATCACCCACACAGTGTGTCCCACTCTCAGATACCTGCTCCATCACCCACAAACAGTGTGTCCCACTCTCAGATACCTGCTCCTCCATCACCCACACACAGTGTGTCCCACTCTCAGATACCTGCTCCATCACCCACACAGTGTGTCCCACTCTCAGATACCTGCTCCTCCATCACCCACACACAGTGTGTCCCACTCTCAGATACTTGCTCCTCCATCACCCACACACAGTGTGTCCCGCTCTCAGATACCTGCTCCTCCATCACCCACACACAGTGTGTCCCACTCTCAGATACCTGCTCCTCCATCACCCACACAGTGTGTCCCACTCTCAGATACCTGCTCCTCCATCACCCACACACAGTGTGTCCCACTCTCAGATACCTGCTCCTCCATCACCCACACACAGTGTGTCCCACTCTCAGATACCTGCTCCCCCATCACCCACACACACTGTGTCCCACTCTCAGATACCTGCTCCTCCATCACCCACACAGTGTGTCCCACTCTCAGATACCTGCTCCTCCATCACCCACACACAGTGTGTCCCACTCTCAGATACCTGCTCCTCCATCACCCACACACAGTGTGTCCCACTCTCAGATACCTGCTCCCCCATCACCCACACACACTGTGTCCCACTCTCAGATACCTGCTCCTCCATCACCCACACAGTGTGTCCCACTCTCAGATACCTGCTCCTCCATCACCCACACAGTGTGTCCCACTCTCAGATACCTGCTCCCCCATCACCCACACAGTGTGTCCCACTCTCAGATACCTGCTCCTCCATCACCCACACAGTGTGTCCCACTCTCAGATACCTGCTCCTCCATCACCCACACACAGTGTGTCCCACTCTCAGATACCTGCTCCATCACCCACACACAGTGTGTCCCACTCTCAGATACCTGCTCCTCCATTACCCACACAGTGTGTCCCACTCTCAGATACCTGCTCCTCCATCACCCACACACAGTGTGTCCCACTCTCAGATACCTGCTCCATCACCCACACACAGTGTGTCCCACTCTCAGATACCTGCTCCTCCATTACCCACACAGTGTGTCCCACTCTCAGATACCTGCTCCTCCATTACCCACACAGTGTGTCCCACTCTCAGATACCTGCTCTTCCATCACCCACACAGTGTGTCCCACTCTCAGATACCTGCTCCATCACCCACACACAGTGTGTCCCACTCTCAGATACCTGCTCCTCCATCACCCACACAGTGTGTCCCACTCTCAGATACCTGCTCCTCCATTACCCACCAACAGTGTGTCCCACTCTCAGATACTTGCTCCTCCATTACCCACACAGTGTGTCCCACTCTCAGATACCTGCTCCTCCATCACCCACACACAGTGTGTCCCACTCTCAGATACCTGCTCCATCACCCACACACAGTGTGTCCCACTCTCAGATACCTGCTCCTCCATCACCCACACACAGTGTGTCCCACTCTCAGATACCTGCTCCTCCATCACCCACACACAGTGTGTCCCACTCTCAGACACTTGCTCCTCCATCACCCACACACAGTGTGTCCCACTCTCAGATACCTGCTCCTCCATCGCCCACACACAGTGTGTCCCACTCTCAGATACTTGCTCCTCCATCACCCACACACAGTGTGTCCCACTCTCAGATACCTGCTCCTCCATCACCCACACACAGTGTGTCCCACTCTCAGATACCTGCTCCTCCATCACCCACGCAGTGTGTCCCACTCTCAGATACCTGCTCCTCCATCACCCACACACAGTGTGTCCCACTCTCAGATACCTGCTCCTCCATCACCCACACACAGTGTGTCCCACGCTCAGATACCTACTCCTCCATCACCCACACAGTGTGTCCCACTCTCAGATACCTGCTCCTCCATCACCCACACAGTGTGTCCCACTCTCAGATACCTGCTCCTCCATCACCCACACACAGTGTGTCCCACTCTCAGATACCTGCTCCATCACCCACACACAGTGTGTCCCACTCTCAGATATCTGCTCCTCCATCACCCACACAGTGTGTCCCACTCTCAGATACCAGCTCCTCTATCACCCACACAGTGTGTCCCACTCTCAGATACCTGCTCCATCACCCACACACAGTGTGTCCCACTCTCAGATACCTGCTCCTCCATCACCCACACAGTGTGTCCCACTCTCAGATACCTGCTCCTCCATCACCCACACACAGTGTGTCCCACTCTCAGATACCTGCTCCTCCATCACCCACACAGTGTGTCCCACTCTCAGATACCTGCTCCTCCATCACCCACACAGTGTGTCCCACTCTCAGATACCTGCTCCTCCATCACCCACACAGTGTGTCCCACTCTCAGATACCTGCTCCCCCATCACCCACACAGTGTGTCCCACTCTCAGATACCTGCTCCTCCATCACCCACACAGTGTGTCCCACTCTCAGATACCTGCTCCTCCATCACCCACACAGTGTGTCCCACTCTCAGATACCTGCTCCATCACCCACACACAGTGTGTCCCACTCTCAGATACCTGCTGCTCCATTACCCACACAGTGTGTCCCACTCTCAGATACCTGCTCCTCCATCACCCACACACAGTGTGTCCCACTCTCAGATACCTACTCCTCCATCACCCACACACAGTGTGTCCCACTCTCAGATACCTACTCCTCCATCACCCACACAGTGTGTCCCACTCTCAGATACCTGCTCCTCCATCACCCACACAGTGTGTCCCACTCTCAGATACCTGCTCCTCCATCACCCACACACAGTGTGTCCCACTCTCAGATACCTGCTCCATCACCCACACACAGTGTGTCCCACTCTCAGATACCTGCTCCTCCATTACCCACACAGTGTGTCCCACTCTCAGATACCTGCTCCTCCATCACCCACACACAGTGTGTCCCACTCTCAGATACCTACTCCTCCATCACCCACACAGTGTGTCCCACTCTCAGATACCTGCTCCTCCATCACCCACACAGTGTGTCCCACTCTCAGATACCTGCTCCTCCATCACCCACACACAGTGTGTCCCACTCTCAGATAGTTGCTCCTCCATTACCCACACAGTGTTTCCAACACTCAGATACCTGCTCCTCCATCACCCACACACAGTGTGTCCCACTCTCAGATACCTGCTCCATCACCCACACACAGTGTGTCCCACTCTCAGATACCTGCTCCTCCATCACCCACACACAGTGTGTCCCACTCTCAGATACCTGCTCCTCCATCACCCACACACAGTGTGTCCCACTCTCAGATACTTGCTCCTCCATTACCCACACAGTGTGTCCCACTCTCAGATACCTGCTCCTCCATCACCCACACAGTGTGTCCCATTCTCAGATACCTGCTCCTCTATCACCCACACAGTGTGTCCCACTCTCAGATACCTGCTCCTCCATCACCCACACACAGTGTGTCCCACTCTCAGGCACTTGCTCCTCCATCACCCACACACAGTGTGTCCCACTCTCAGATACCTGCTCCTCCATTACTAACACAGTGTGTCCCACTCTCAGATACCTGCTCCTCCATCGCCCACATACAGTGTGTCCCACTCTCAGATACCGGCTCCCCCATCACCCACACACAGTGTGTCCCACTCTCAGATACCTGCTCCTCCATCACCCACACACAGTGTGTCCCACTCTCAGATACCTGCTCCTCTATCACCCACACAGTGTGTCCCACTCTCAGATACCTGCTCCTCCATCACCCACACACAGTGTGTCCCACTCTCAGATACCTGCTCCTCCATCACCCACACACAGTGTGTCCCACTCTCAGATACCTGCTCCTCCATCACCCACACAGTGTGTCCCACTCTCAGATACCTGCTCCTCCATCACCCACACACATGTCCCACTCTCAGATACCTGCTCCTCCATCACCCACACACAGTGTGTCCCACTGTCAGATACCTGCTCCATCACCCACACAGTATGTCCCACTCTCAGAAAGCTGCTCCATCACCCACACACAGTGTGTCCCACTCTCAGATACCTGCTCCTCCATCACCCACACACAGTGTGTCCCACTCTCAGATACCTGCTCCTCCATCACCCACACACAGTGTGTCCCACTCTCAGATACCTGCTCCATCACCCACACACAGTGTGTCCCACTCTCAGATACCTGCTCCTCCGTCACCCACACAGTGTGTCCCACTCTCAGATACCTGCTCCTCCATCACCCACACAGTGTGTCCCACTCTCAGATACCTGCTCCTCCATCACCCACACAGTGTGTCCCACTCTCAGATACCTGCTCCTCCATCACCCACACACATGTCCCACTCTCAGATACCTGCTCCTCCATCAACCACACACAGTGTGTCCCACTCTCAGATACCTGCTCCATCACCCACACAGTGTGTCCCACTCTCAGATACCTGCTCCATCACCCACAAACAGTGTGTCCCACTCTCAGATACCTGCTCCTCCATCACCCACACACAGTGTGTCCCACTCTCAGATACCTGCTCCATCACCCACACAGTGTGTCCCACTCTCAGATACCTGCTCCTCCATCACCCACACACAGTGTGTCCCACTCTCAGATACTTGCTCCTCCATCACCCACACATAGTGTGTCCCGCTCTCAGATACCTGCTCCTCCATCACCCACACACAGTGTGTCCCACTCTCAGATACCTGCTCCTCCATCACCCACACACAGTGTGTCCCACTCTCAGATACCTGCTCCTCCATCGCCCACACACAGTGTGTCCCACTCTCAGATACTTACTCCTCCATCACCCACTCACAGTGTGTCCCACTCTCAGATACCTGCTCCTCCATCACCCACACACAGTGTGTCCCACTCTCAGATACCTGCTCCTCCATCACCCACACAGTGTGTCCCACTCTCAGATACCTGCTCCTCCATCACCCACACAGTGTGTCCCACTCTCAGATACCTGCTCCTCCATCACCCACTCAGTGTGTCCCACTCTCAGATACCTGCTCCTCCATCACCCACACAGAGTGTCCCACTCTCAGATACCTGCTCCTCCATCACCCACACACAGTGTGTCCCACTCTCAGATACCTGCTCCTCCATCACCCACACACAGTGTCCCACTCTCAGATACCTGCTCCTCCATCACCCACACACAGTGTGTCCCACTCTCAGATACCTGCTCCTCCATCACCCACACACAGTGTGTCCCACTCTCAGATACCTGCTCCTCCATTACCCACACACAGTGTGTCCCACTCTCAGATACCTGCTCCTCCATCACCCACACACAGTGTGTCCCACTCTCAGATACCTGCTCCCCCATCACCCACACACAGTGTGTCCCACTCTCAGATACCTGCTCCTCTATCACCCACACACAGTGTTTCCCACTCTCAGATACCTGCTCCTCCATTACCCACACAGTGTGTCCCACTCTCAGATACCTGCTCCCCCATCACCCACACACACTGTGTCCCACTCTCAGATACCTGCTCCTCCATCACCCACACAGTGTGTCCCACTCTCAGATACCTGCTCCATCACCCACACACAGTGTGTCCCACTTTCAGATACCTGCTCCATCACTCACACAGTGTGTCCCACTCTCAGATACCTGCTCCTCCATCACCCACACACAGTGTGTCCCACTCTCAGATACCTGCTCCCCCATCACCCACACACACTGTGTCCCACTCTCAGATACCTGCTCCTCCATCACCCACACAGTGTGTCCCACTCTCAGATACCTGCTCCTCCATCACCCACACAGTGTGTCCCACTCTCAGATACCTGCTCCTCCATCACCCACACAGTGTGTCCCACTCTCAGATACCTGCTCCTCCATCACCCACACAGTGTGTCCCACTCTCAGATACCTGCTCCTCCATCACCCACACACAGTGTGTCCCACTCTCAGATACCTGCTCCTCCATTACCCACACAGTGTGTCCCACTCTCAGATACCTGCTCCTCCATTACCCACACAGTGTGTCCCACTCTCAGATACCTGCTCCTCCATCACCCACACAGTGTGTCCCACTCTCAGATACCTGCTCCTCCATTACCCACACAGTGTGTCCCACTCTCAGATACCTGCTCCTCCATCACCCACACACAGTGTGTCCCACTCTCAGATACCTGCTCCTCCATCACCCACACAGTGTGTCCCACTCTCAGATACCTGCTCCTCCATCACCCACACAGTGTGTCCCACTCTCAGATACCTGCTCCTCCATCACCCACACACAGTGTGTCCCACTCTCAGATACCTACTCCTCCATCACCCACACAGTGTGTCCCACTCTCAGATACCTGCTCCTCCATCACCCACACAGTGTGTCCCACTCTCAGATACCTGCTCCTCCATCACCCACACACAGTGTGTCCCACTCTCAGATACTTGCTCCTCCATTACCCACACAGTGTTTCCAACACTCAGATACCTGCTCCTCCATCACCCACACACAGTGTGTCCCACTCTCAGATACCTGCTCCATCACCCACACACAGTGTGTCCCACTCTCAGATACCTGCTCCTCCATCACCCACACACAGTGTGTCCCACTCTCAGATACCTGCTCCTCCATCACCCACACACAGTGTGTCCCACTCTCAGATACTTGCTCCTCCATTACCCACACAGTGTGTCCCACTCTCAGATACCTGCTCCTCCATCACCCACACAGTGTGTCCCACTCTCAGATACCTGCTCCTCTATCACCCACACAGTGTGTCCCACTCTCAGATACCTGCTCCTCCATCACCCACACACAGTGTGTCCCACTCTCAGGCACTTGCTCCTCCATCACCCACACACAGTGTGTCCCACTCTCAGATACCTGCTCCTCCATTACTAACACAGTGTGTCCCACTCTCAGATACCTGCTCCTCCATCGCCCACATACAGTGTGTCCCACTCTCAGATACCGGCTCCCCCATCACCCACACACAGTGTGTCCCACTCTCAGATACCTGCTCCTCCATCACCCACACACAGTGTGTCCCACTCTCAGATACCTGCTCCTCTATCACCCACACAGTGTGTCCCACTCTCAGATACCTGCTCCTCCATCACCCACACACAGTGTGTCCCACTCTCAGATACCTGCTCCTCCATCACCCACACACAGTGTGTCCCACTCTCAGATACCTGCTCCTCCATCACCCACACAGTGTGTCCCACTCTCAGATACCTGCTCCTCCATCACCCACACACATGTCCCACTCTCAGATACCTGCTCCTCCATCACCCACACACAGTGTGTCCCACTGTCAGATACCTGCTCCATCACCCACACAGTATGTCCCACTCTCAGATACCTGCTCCATCACCCACACACAGTGTGTCCCACTCTCAGATACCTGCTCCTCCATCACCCACACACAGTGTGTCCCACTCTCAGATACCTGCTCCATCACCCACACACAGTGTGTCCCACTCTCAGATACCTGCTCCTCCGTCACCCACACAGTGTGTCCCACTCTCAGATACCTGCTCCTCCATCACCCACACAGTGTGTCCCACTCTCAGATACCTGCTCCTCCATCACCCACACAGTGTGTCCCACTCTCAGATACCTGCTCCTCCATCACCCACACACATGTCCCACTCTCAGATACCTGCTCCTCCATCAACCACACACAGTGTGTCCCACTCTCAGATACCTGCTCCATCACCCACACAGTGTGTCCCACTCTCAGATACCTGCTCCATCACCCACAAACAGTGTGTCCCACTCTCAGATACCTGCTCCTCCATCACCCACACACAGTGTGTCCCACTCTCAGATACCTGCTCCATCACCCACACAGTGTGTCCCACTCTCAGATACCTGCTCCTCCATCACCCACACACAGTGTGTCCCACTCTCAGATACTTGCTCCTCCATCACCCACACACAGTGTGTCCCGCTCTCAGATACCTGCTCCTCCATCACCCACACACAGTGTGTCCCACTCTCAGATACCTGCTCCTCCATCACCCACACAGTGTGTCCCACTCTCAGATACCTGCTCCTCCATCACCCACACACAGTGTGTCCCACTCTCAGATACCTGCTCCTCCATCACCCACACACAGTGTGTCCCACTCTCAGATACCTGCTCCCCCATCACCCACACACACTGTGTCCCACTCTCAGATACCTGCTCCTCCATCACCCACACAGTGTGTCCCACTCTCAGATACCTGCTCCTCCATCACCCACACACAGTGTGTCCCACTCTCAGATACCTGCTCCTCCATCACCCACACACAGTGTGTCCCACTCTCAGATACCTGCTCCCCCATCACCCACACACACTGTGTCCCACTCTCAGATACCTGCTCCTCCATCACCCACACAGTGTGTCCCACTCTCAGATACCTGCTCCTCCATCACCCACACAGTGTGTCCCACTCTCAGATACCTGCTCCCCCATCACCCACACAGTGTGTCCCACTCTCAGATACCTGCTCCTCCATCACCCACACAGTGTGTCCCACTCTCAGATACCTGCTCCTCCATCACCCACACACAGTGTGTCCCACTCTCAGATACCTGCTCCATCACCCACACACAGTGTGTCCCACTCTCAGATACCTGCTCCTCCATTACCCACACAGTGTGTCCCACTCTCAGATACCTGCTCCTCCATCACCCACACACAGTGTGTCCCACTCTCAGATACCTGCTCCATCACCCACACACAGTGTGTCCCACTCTCAGATACCTGCTCCTCCATTACCCACACAGTGTGTCCCACTCTCAGATACCTGCTCCTCCATTACCCACACAGTGTGTCCCACTCTCAGATACCTGCTCTTCCATCACCCACACAGTGTGTCCCACTCTCAGATACCTGCTCCTCCATTACCCACCAACAGTGTGTCCCACTCTCAGATACTTGCTCCTCCATTACCCACACAGTGTGTCCCACTCTCAGATACCTGCTCCTCCATCACCCACACACAGTGTGTCCCACTCTCAGATACCTGCTCCATCACCCACACACAGTGTGTCCCACTCTCAGATACCTGCTCCTCCATCACCCACACACAGTGTGTCCCACTCTCAGATACCTGCTCCTCCATCACCCACACACAGTGTGTCCCACTCTCAGACACTTGCTCCTCCATCACCCACACACAGTGTGTCCCACTCTCAGATACCTGCTCCTCCATCGCCCACACACAGTGTGTCCCACTCTCAGATACTTGCTCCTCCATCACCCACACACAGTGTGTCCCACTCTCAGATACCTGCTCCTCCATCACCCACACACAGTGTGTCCCACTCTCAGATACCTGCTCCTCCATCACCCACGCAGTGTGTCCCACTCTCAGATACCTGCTCCTCCATCACCCACACACAGTGTGTCCCACTCTCAGATACCTGCTCCTCCATCACCCACACACAGTGTGTCCCACGCTCAGATACCTACTCCTCCATCACCCACACAGTGTGTCCCACTCTCAGATACCTGCTCCTCCATCACCCACACAGTGTGTCCCACTCTCAGATACCTGCTCCTCCATCACCCACACACAGTGTGTCCCACTCTCAGATACCTGCTCCATCACCCACACACAGTGTGTCCCACTCTCAGATATCTGCTCCTCCATCACCCACACAGTGTGTCCCACTCTCAGATACCAGCTCCTCTATCACCCACACAGTGTGTCCCACTCTCAGATACCTGCTCCATCACCCACACACAGTGTGTCCCACTCTCAGATACCTGCTCCTCCATCACCCACACAGTGTGTCCCACTCTCAGATACCTGCTCCTCCATCACCCACACACAGTGTGTCCCACTCTCAGATACCTGCTCCTCCATCACCCACACAGTGTGTCCCACTCTCAGATACCTGCTCCTCCATCACCCACACAGTGTGTCCCACTCTCAGATACCTGCTCCTCCATCACCCACACAGTGTGTCCCACTCTCAGATACCTGCTCCCCCATCACCCACACAGTGTGTCCCACTCTCAGATACCTGCTCCTCCATCACCCACACAGTGTGTCCCACTCTCAGATACCTGCTCCTCCATCACCCACACAGTGTGTCCCACTCTCAGATACCTGCTCCATCACCCACACACAGTGTGTCCCACTCTCAGATACCTGCTGCTCCATTACCCACACAGTGTGTCCCACTCTCAGATACCTGCTCCTCCATCACCCACACACAGTGTGTCCCACTCTCAGATACCTACTCCTCCATCACCCACACACAGTGTGTCCCACTCTCAGATACCTACTCCTCCATCACCCACACAGTGTGTCCCACTCTCAGATACCTGCTCCTCCATCACCCACACAGTGTGTCCCACTCTCAGATACCTGCTCCTCCATCACCCACACACAGTGTGTCCCACTCTCAGATACCTGCTCCATCACCCACACACAGTGTGTCCCACTCTCAGATACCTGCTCCTCCATTACCCACACAGTGTGTCCCACTCTCAGATACCTGCTCCTCCATCACCCACACACAGTGTGTCCCACTCTCAGATACCTACTCCTCCATCACCCACACAGTGTGTCCCACTCTCAGATACCTGCTCCTCCATCACCCACACAGTGTGTCCCACTCTCAGATACCTGCTCCTCCATCACCCACACACAGTGTGTCCCACTCTCAGATAGTTGCTCCTCCATTACCCACACAGTGTTTCCAACACTCAGATACCTGCTCCTCCATCACCCACACACAGTGTGTCCCACTCTCAGATACCTGCTCCATCACCCACACACAGTGTGTCCCACTCTCAGATACCTGCTCCTCCATCACCCACACACAGTGTGTCCCACTCTCAGATACCTGCTCCTCCATCACCCACACACAGTGTGTCCCACTCTCAGATACTTGCTCCTCCATTACCCACACAGTGTGTCCCACTCTCAGATACCTGCTCCTCCATCACCCACACAGTGTGTCCCACTCTCAGATACCTGCTCCTCTATCACCCACACAGTGTGTCCCACTCTCAGATACCTGCTCCTCCATCACCCACACACAGTGTGTCCCACTCTCAGGCACTTGCTCCTCCATCACCCACACACAGTGTGTCCCACTCTCAGATACCTGCTCCTCCATTACTAACACAGTGTGTCCCACTCTCAGATACCTGCTCCTCCATCGCCCACATACAGTGTGTCCCACTCTCAGATACCGGCTCCCCCATCACCCACACACAGTGTGTCCCACTCTCAGATACCTGCTCCTCCATCACCCACACACAGTGTGTCCCACTCTCAGATACCTGCTCCTCTATCACCCACACAGTGTGTCCCACTCTCAGATACCTGCTCCTCCATCACCCACACACAGTGTGTCCCACTCTCAGATACCTGCTCCTCCATCACCCACACACAGTGTGTCCCACTCTCAGATACCTGCTCCTCCATCACCCACACAGTGTGTCCCACTCTCAGATACCTGCTCCTCCATCACCCACACACATGTCCCACTCTCAGATACCTGCTCCTCCATCACCCACACACAGTGTGTCCCACTGTCAGATACCTGCTCCATCACCCACACAGTATGTCCCACTCTCAGAAAGCTGCTCCATCACCCACACACAGTGTGTCCCACTCTCAGATACCTGCTCCTCCATCACCCACACACAGTGTGTCCCACTCTCAGATACCTGCTCCATCACCCACACACAGTGTGTCCCACTCTCAGATACCTGCTCCTCCGTCACCCACACAGTGTGTCCCACTCTCAGATACCTGCTCCTCCATCACCCACACAGTGTGTCCCACTCTCAGATACCTGCTCCTCCATCACCCACACAGTGTGTCCCACTCTCAGATACCTGCTCCTCCATCACCCACACACATGTCCCACTCTCAGATACCTGCTCCTCCATCAACCACACACAGTGTGTCCCACTCTCAGATACCTGCTCCATCACCCACACAGTGTGTCCCACTCTCAGATACCTGCTCCATCACCCACAAACAGTGTGTCCCACTCTCAGATACCTGCTCCCCCATCACCCACACACACTGTGTCCCACTCTCAGATACCTGCTCCCCCATCACCCACACACACTGTGTCCCACTCTCAGATACCTGCTCCTCCATCACCCACACAGTGTGTCCCACTCTCAGATACCTGCTCCTCCATCACCCACACAGTGTGTCCCACTCTCAGATACCTGCTCCCCCATCACCCACACAGTGTGTCCCACTCTCAGATACCTGCTCCTCCATCACCCACACAGTGTGTCCCACTCTCAGATACCTGCTCCTCCATCACCCACACACAGTGTGTCCCACTCTCAGATACCTGCTCCATCACCCACACACAGTGTGTCCCACTCTCAGATACCTGCTCCTCCATTACCCACACAGTGTGTCCCACTCTCAGATACCTGCTCCTCCATCACCCACACACAGTGTGTCCCACTCTCAGATACCTACTCCTCCATCACCCACACACAGTGTGTCCCACTCTCAGATACCTGCTCCATCACCCACACACAGTGTGTCCCACTCTCAGATACCTGCTCCTCCATCACCCACACACAGTGTGTCCCACTCTCAGATACCTGCTCCATCACCCACACACAGTGTGTCCCACTCTCAGATACCTGCTCCTCCATTACCCACACAGTGTGTCCCACTCTCAGATACCTGCTCCTCCATTACCCACACAGTGTGTCCCACTCTCAGATACCTGCTCTTCCATCACCCACACAGTGTGTCCCACTCTCAGATACCTGCTCCATCACCCACACAGTGTGTCCCACTCTCAGATACCTGCTCCTCCATTACCCACCAACAGTGTGTCCCACTCTCAGATACTTGCTCCTCCATTACCCACACAGTGTGTCCCACTCTCAGATACCTGCTCCTCCATCACCCACACACAGTGTGTCCCACTCTCAGATACCTGCTCCATCACCCACACACAGTGTGTCCCACTCTCAGATACCTGCTCCTCCATCACCCACACACAGTGTGTCCCACTCTCAGATACCTGCTCCTCCATCACCCACACACAGTGTGTCCCACTCTCAGACACTTGCTCCTCCATCACCCACACACAGTGTGTCCCACTCTCAGATACCTGCTCCTCCATCGCCCACACACAGTGTGTCCCACTCTCAGATACTTGCTCCTCCATCACCCACACACAGTGTGTCCCACTCTCAGATACCTGCTCCTCCATCACCCACACACAGTGTGTCCCACTCTCAGATACCTGCTCCTCCATCACCCACGCAGTGTGTCCCACTCTCAGATACCTGCTCCTCCATCACCCACACACAGTGTGTCCCACTCTCAGATACCTGCTCCTCCATCACCCACACACAGTGTGTCCCACGCTCAGATACCTACTCCTCCATCACCCACACAGTGTGTCCCACTCTCAGATACCTGCTCCTCCATCACCCACACAGTGTGTCCCACTCTCAGATACCTGCTCCTCCATCACCCACACACAGTGTGTCCCACTCTCAGATACCTGCTCCATCACCCACACACAGTGTGTCCCACTCTCAGATACCTGCTCCTCCATCACCCACACAGTGTGTCCCACTCTCAGATACCAGCTCCTCTATCACCCACACAGTGTGTCCCACTCTCAGATACCTGCTCCATCACCCACACACAGTGTGTCCCACTCTCAGATACCTACTCCTCCATCACCCACACAGTGTGTCCCACTCTCAGATACCTGCTCCTCCATCACCCACACAGTGTGTCCCACTCTCAGATACCTGCTCCTCCATCACCCACACACAGTGTGTCCCACTCTCAGATACCTGCTCCATCACCCACACACAGTGTGTCCCACTCTCAGATACTTGCTCCTACATTACCCACACAGTGTGTCCCACTCTCAGATACCTGCTCCTCCATTACCCACACAGTGTGTCCCACTCTCAGATACCTGCTCCTCCATTACCCACACAGTGTGTCCCACTCTCAGATACCTGCTCCTCCATCACCCACACAGTGTGTCCCACTCTCAGATACCTGCTCCTCCATTACCCACCAACAGTGTGTCCCACTCTCAGATACTTGCTCCTCCATTACCCACACAGTGTGTCCCACTCTCAGATACCTGCTCCTCCATCACCCACACACAGTGTGTCCCACTCTCAGATACCTGCTCCATCACCCACACACAGTGTGTCCCACTCTCAGATACCTGCTCCTCCATCACCCACACAGTGTGTCCCACTCTCAGATACCTGCTCCTCCATCACCCACACACAGTGTGTCCCATCTCAGATACCTGCTCCATCACCCACACACAGTGTGTCCCACTCTCAGATATCTGCTCCTCCATCACCCACACAGTGTGTCCCACTCTCAGATACCAGCTCCTCTATCACCCACACAGTGTGTCCCACTCTCAGATACCTGCTCCATCACCCACACACAGTGTGTCCCACTCTCAGATACCTGCTCCTCCATCACCCACACAGTGTGTCCCACTCTCAGATACCTGCTCCTCCATCACCCACACACAGTGTTTCCCACTCTCAGATACCTGCTCCATTACCCACACAGTGTGTCCCACTCTCAGATACCTGCTCCTCCATCACCCACACAGTGTGTCCCACTCTCAGATACCTGCTCCTCCATCACCCACACAGTGTGTCCCACTCTCAGATACCTGCTCCTCCATCACCCACACACAGTGTGTCCCACTCTCAGATACCTGCTCCTCCATCACCCACACACAGTGTGTCCCACTCTCAGATACCTGCTCCATCACCCACACAGTGTGTCCCACTCTCAGATACCTGCTCCTCCATCACCCACACACAGTGTGTCCCACTCTCAGATACCTGCTGCTCCATCACCCACACAGTGTGTCCCACTCTCAGATACCTGCTCCTCCATCACCCACACACACTGTGTCCCACTCTCAGATACTTGCTCCTCCATTACCCACACAGTGTGTCCCACTCTCAGATACCTGCTCCTCCATCACCCACACACAGTGTGTCCCACTCTCAGATACCTGCTCCTCTGTCACCCACACAGTGTGTCCCACTCTCAGATACCTGCTCCTCCATCACCCACACACAGTGTGTCCCACTCTCAGATACCTGCTCCCCCATCACCCACACACAGTGTGTCCCACTCTCAGATACCTGCTCCTCCATCACCCACACACATGTCCCACTCTCAGATACCTGCTCCTCCATCACCCACACACAGTGTGTCCCACTGTCAGATACCTGCTCCATCACCCACACAGTATGTCCCACTCTCAGATACCTGCTCCATCACCCACACACAGTGTGTCCCACTCTCAGATACCTGCTCCTCCATCACCCACACAGTGTGTCCCACTCTCAGATACCTGCTCCTCCATCACCCACACACAGTGTGTCCCACTCTCAGATACCTGCTCCCCCATCACCCACACACACTGTGTCCCACTCTCAGATACCTGCTCCTCCATTACCCACACAGTGTGTCCCACTCTCAGATACCTGCTCCTCCATTACCCACACAGTGTGTCCCACTCTCAGATACCTGCTCCTCCATCACCCACACAGTGTGTCCCACTCTCAGATACCTGCTCCTCCATCACCCACACAGTGTGTCCCACTCTCAGATACCTGCTCCTCCATTACCCACACAGTGTGTCCCACTCTCAGATACCTGCTCCTCCATCACCCACACACAGTGTGTCCCACTCTCAGATACCTGCTCCTCCATCACCCACACACAGTGTGTCCCACTCTCAGATACCTACTCCTCCATCACCCACACAGTGTGTCCCACTCTCAGATACCTGCTCCTCCATCACCCACACAGTGTGTCCCACTCTCAGATACCTGCTCCATCACCCACACACAGTGTGTCCCACTCTCAGATACCTGCTCCTCCATCACACACACAGTGTGTCCCACTCTCAGATACCTGCTCCTCCATCACCCACACAGTGTGTCCCACTCTCAGATACCAGCTCCATCACCCACACACAGTGTGTCCCACTCTCAGATACCTGCTCCTCCATCACCCACACACAGTGTGTCCCACTCTCAGATACCTGCTCCTCCATCACCCACACACAGTGTGTCCCACTCTCAGATAACTGCTCGTCCATCACCCACACAGTGTGTCCCACTCTCAGATACCAGCTCCTCTATCACCCACACAGTGTGTCCCACTCTCAGATACCTGCTCCATCACCCACACACACTGTGTCCCACTCTCGGATACCTGCTCCTCCATCACCCACACAGTGTGTCCCACTCTCAGATACCTGCTCCTCCATCACCCACACAGTGTGTCCCACTCTCAGATGCCTGCTCCTCCATCACCCACACAGTGTGTCCCACTCTCAGATACCTGCTCCTCCATCACCCACACAGTGTGTCCCACTCTCAGATACCTGCTCCATCACCCACACACAGTGTGTCCGACTGTCAGATACCTGCTCCTCCATCACCCACACACAGTGTGTCCCACTCTCAGATACCTGCTCCTCCATCACCCACACACAGTGTGTCCCACTCTCAGATACCTGCTCCTCCATCACCCACACAGTGTGTCCCACTCTCAGATACCTGCTCCTCCATCACCCACACACAGTGTGTCCCACTCTCAGATACCTGCTCCTCCATCACCCACACACAGTGTGTCCCACTCTGAGATACCTGCTCCCCCATCACCCACACACACTGTGTCCCACTCTCAGATACCTGCTCCTCCATCACCCACACAGTGTGTCCCACTCTCAGATACCTGCTCCTCCATCACCCACACACAGTGTGTCCCACTCTCAGATACCTGCTCCTCCATCACCCACACACAGTGTGTCCCACTCTCAGATACCTGCTCCCCCATCACCCACACACACTGTGTCCCACTCTCAGATACCTGCTCCTCCATCACCCACAAAGTGTGTCCCACTCTCAGATACCTGCTCCTCCATCACCCACACAGTGTGTCCCACTCTCAGATACCTGCTCCATCACCCACACACAGTGTGTCCCACTCTCAGATACCTGCTCCTCCATCACCCACACACTGTGTCCCACTCTCAGATACCTGCTCCTCCATCACCCACACAGTGTGTCCCACTCTCAGATACCTGCTCCTCCATTACCCACACACAGTGTGTCCCACTCTCAGATACTTGCTCCTCCATTACCCACACAGTGTGTCCCACTCTCAGATACCTGCTCCTCCATCACCCACACAGTGTGTCCCACTCTCAGATACCTGCTCCTCCATCACCCACACACAGTGTGTCCCACTCTCAGATACCTGCTCCTCCATCACCCACACACAGTGTGTCCCACTCTCAGACACTTGCTCCTCCATCACCCACACACAGTGTGTCCCACTCTCAGATACCTGCTCCTCCATCGCCCACACACAGTGTGTCCCACTCTCAGATACTTGCTCCTCCATCACCCACACACAGTGTGTCCCACTCTCAGATACCTGCTCCTCCATCACCCACACACAGTGTGTCCCACTCTCAGATACCTGCTCCTCCATCACCCACACAGTGTGTCCCACTCTCAGATACCTGCTCCTCCATCACCCACACAGTGTGTCCCACTCTCAGATACCTGCTCCTCCATCACCCACACACAGTGTGTCCCACTCTCAGATACCTGCTCCTCCATCACCCACACACAGTGTGTCCCACTCTCAGATACCTGCTCCTCCATCACCCACACACAATGTGTCCCACTCTCAGATACCTACTCCTCCATCACCCACACAGTGTGTCCCACTCTCAGATACCTACTCCTCCATCACCCACACAGTGTGTCCCACTCTCAGATACCTGCTCCTCCATCACCCACACAGTGTGTCCCACTCTCAGATACCTGCTCCTCCATCACCCACACACAGTGTGTCCCACTCTCAGATACCTGCTCCATCACCCACACACAGTGTGTCCCACTCTCAGATATCTGCTCCTCCATCACCCACACAGTGTGTCCCACTCTCAGATACCAGCTCCTCTATCACCCACACAGTGTGTCCCACTCTCAGATACCTGCTCCATCACCCACACACAGTGTGTCCCACTCTCAGATACCTGCTCCATCACCCACACACAGTGTGTCCCACTCTCAGATACCTGCTCCTCCATCACCCACACAGTGTGTCCCACTCTCAGATACCTGCTCCTCCATCACCCACACACAGTGTGTTCCACTCTCAGATACCTGCTCCATTACCCACACAGTGTGTCCCACTCTCAGATACCTGCTCCTCCATCACCCACACAGTGTGTCCCACTCTCAGATAGCTGCTCCTCCATCACCCACACAGTGTGTCCCACTCTCAGATACCTGCTCCTCCATCACGCACACACAGTGTGTCCCACTCTCAGATACCTGCTCCTCCATCACCCACACAGTGTGTCCCACTCTCAGATACCTGCTCCTCCATCACCCACACACATGTCCCACTCTCAGATACCTGCTCCTCCATCACCCACACACAGTGTGTCCCACTCTCAGATACCTGCTCCATCACCCACACACAGTGTGTCCCACTCTCAGATACCTACTCCTCCATCACCCACACACAGTGTGTCCCACTCTCAGATACCTACTCCTCCATCACCCACACAGTGTGTCCCACTCTCAGATACTTGCTCCTCCATTACCCACACAGTGTGTCCCACTCTCAGATACCTGCTCCTCCATCACCCACACAGTGTGTCCCACTCTCAGATACCTGCTCCTCCATCACCCACACACAGTGTGTCCCACTCTCAGATACCTGCTGCTCCATTACCCACACAGTGTGTCCCACTCTCAGATACCTGCTCCTCCATCACCCACACAGTGTGTCCCACTCTCAGATACCTGCTCCTCCATCACCCACACACAGTGTGTCCCACTCTCAGATACCTGCTGCTCCATCACCCACACAGTGTGTCCCACTCTCAGATACCTGCTCCTCCATCACCCACACACAGTGTGTCCCACTCTCAGATACCTGCTCCTCTGTCACCCACACAGTGTGTCCCACTCTCAGATACCTGCTCCTCCATCACCCACACACAGTGTGTCCCACTCTCAGATACCTGCTCCCCCATCACCCACACACAGTGTGTCCCACTCTCAGATAGCTGCTCCTCCGTCACCCACACAGTGTGTCCCACTCTCAGATACCTGCTCCTCCATCACCCACACAGTGTGTCCCACTCTCAGATACCTGCTCCTCCATCACCCACACACAGTGTGTCCCACTGTCAGATACCTGCTCCATCACCCACACAGTATGTCCCACTCTCAGATACCTGCTCCATCACCCACACACAGTGTGTCCCACTCTCAGATACCTGCTCCTCCATCACCCACACAGTGTGTCCCACTCTCAGATACCTGCTCCTCCATCACCCACACACATGTCCCACTCTCAGATACCTGCTCCTCCATCACCCACACACAGTGTGTCCCACTGTCAGATACCTGCTCCATCACCCACACAGTATGTCCCACTCTCAGATACCTGCTCCATCACCCACACACAGTGTGTCCCACTCTCAGATACCTGCTCCTCCATCACCCACACACAGTGTGTCCCACTCTCAGATACCTGCTCCATCACCCACACAGTGTGTCCCACTCTCAGATACCTGCTCCATCACCCACACACAGTGTGTCCCACTCTCAGATACCTGCTCCTCCATCACCCACACACAGTGTGTCCCACTCTCAGATACCTGCTCCTCCATCACCCACACACAGTGTGTCCCACTCTCAGATAACTGCTCGTCCATCACCCACACAGTGTGTCCCACTCTCAGATACCAGCTCCTCTATCACCCACACAGTGTGTCCCACTCTCAGATACCTGCTCCATCACCCACACACACTGTGTCCCACTCTCAGATACCTGCTCCTCCATCACCCACACAGTGTGTCCCACTCTCAGATACCTGCTCCTCCATCACCCACACAGTGTGTCCCACTCTCAGATGCCTGCTCCTCCATCACCCACACAGTGTGTCCCACTCTCAGATACCTGCTCCGCCATCACCCACACAGTGTGTCCCACTCTCAGATACCTGCTCCATCACCCACACACAGTGTGTCCGACTCTCAGATACCTGCTCCTCCATCACCCACACACAGTGTGTCCCACTCTCAGATACCTGCTCCTCCATCACCCACACACAGTGTGTCCCACTCTCAGATACCTGCTCCTCCATCACCCACACAGTGTGTCCCACTCTCAGATACCTGCTCCTCCATCACCCACACACAGTGTGTCCCACTCTCAGATACCTGCTCCTCCATCACCCACACACAGTGTGTCCCACTCTGAGATACCTGCTCCCCCATCACCCACACACACTGTGTCCCACTCTCAGATACCTGCTCCTCCATCACCCACACAGTGTGTCCCACTCTCAGATACCTGCTCCTCCATCACCCACACACAGTGTGTCCCACTCTCAGATACCTGCTCCTCCATCACCCACACACAGTGTGTCCCACTCTCAGATACCTGCTCCCCCATCACCCACACACACTGTGTCCCACTCTCAGATACCTGCTCCTCCATCACCCACAAAGTGTGTCCCACTCTCAGATACCTGCTCCTCCATCACCCACACAGTGTGTCCCACTCTCAGATACCTGCTCCATCACCCACACACAGTGTGTCCCACTCTCAGATACCTGCTCCTCCATCACCCACACACTGTGTCCCACTCTCAGATACCTGCTCCTCCATCACCCACACAGTGTGTCCCACTCTCAGATACCTGCTCCTCCATTACCCACACACAGTGTGTCCCACTCTCAGATACTTGCTCCTCCATTACCCACACAGTGTGTCCCACTCTCAGATACCTGCTCCTCCATCACCCACACAGTGTGTCCCACTCTCAGATACCTGCTCCATCACCCACACACAGTGTGTCCCACTCTCAGATACCTGCTCCTCCATCACCCACACACAGTGTGTCCCACTCTCAGATACCTGCTCCTCCATCACCCACACACAGTGTGTCCCACTCTCAGACACTTGCTCCTCCATCACCCACACACAGTGTGTCCCACTCTCAGATACCTGCTCCTCCATCGCCCACACACAGTGTGTCCCACTCTCAGATACTTGCTCCTCCATCACCCACACACAGTGTGTCCCACTCTCAGATACCTGCTCCTCCATCACCCACACACAGTGTGTCCCACTCTCAGATACCTGCTCCTCCATCACCCACACAGTGTGTCCCACTCTCAGATACCTGCTCCTCCATCACCCACACAGTGTGTCCCACTCTCAGATACCTGCTCCTCCATCACCCACACACAGTGTGTCCCACTCTCAGATACCTGCTCCTCCATCACCCACACACAGAGTGTCCCACTCTCAGATACCTGCTCCTCCATCACCCACACACAATGTGTCCCACTCTCAGATACCTACTCCTCCATCACCCACACAGTGTGTCCCACTCTCAGATACCTACTCCTCCATCACCCACACAGTGTGTCCCACTCTCAGATACCTGCTCCTCCATCACCCACACAGTGTGTCCCACTCTCAGATACCTGCTCCTCCATCACCCACACACAGTGTGTCCCACTCTCAGATACCTGCTCCATCACCCACACACAGTGTGTCCCACTCTCAGATATCTGCTCCTCCATCACCCACACAGTGTGTCCCACTCTCAGATACCAGCTCCTCTATCACCCACACAGTGTGTCCCACTCTCAGATACCTGCTCCATCACCCACACACAGTGTGTCCCACTCTCAGATACCTGCTCCATCACCCACACACAGTGTGTCCCACTCTCAGATACCTGCTCCTCCATCACCCACACAGTGTGTCCCACTCTCAGATACCTGCTCCTCCATCACCCACACACAGTGTGTTCCACTCTCAGATACCTGCTCCATTACCCACACAGTGTGTCCCACTCTCAGATACCTGCTCCTCCATCACCCACACAGTGTGTCCCACTCTCAGATACCTGCTCCTCCATCACCCACACAGTGTGTCCCACTCTCAGATACCTGCTCCTCCATCACCCACACACAGTGTGTCCCACTCTCAGATACCTGCTCCTCCATCACCCACACAGTGTGTCCCACTCTCAGATACCTGCTCCTCCATCACCCACACACATGTCCCACTCTCAGATACCTGCTCCTCCATCACCCACACACAGTGTGTCCCACTCTCAGATACCTGCTCCATCACCCACACACAGTGTGTCCCACTCTCAGATACCTGCTCCTCCATCACCCACACACAGTGTGTCCCACTCTCAGATACCTGCTCCATCACCCACACAGTGTGTCCCACTCTCAGATACCTGCTCCTCCATCACCCACACACAGTGTGTCCCACTCTCAGATACCTGCTCCTCCATCACCCACACAGTGTGTCCCACTCTCAGATACCTGCTCCTCCATCACCCACACAGTGTGTCCCACTCTCAGATACCTGCTCCTCCATTACCCACCAACAGTGTGTCCCACTCTCAGATACTTGCTCCTCCATTACCCACACAGTGTGTCCCACTCTCAGATACCTGCTCCTCCATCACCCACACACAGTGTGTCCCACTCTCAGATACCTGCTCCATCACCCACACACAGTGTGTCCCACTCTCAGATACCTGCTCCTCCATCACCCACACAGTGTGTCCCACTCTCAGATACCTGCTCCTCCATCACCCACACACAGTGTGTCCCATCTCAGATACCTGCTCCATCACCCACACACAGTGTGTCCCACTCTCAGATATCTGCTCCTCCATCACCCACACAGTGTGTCCCACTCTCAGATACCAGCTCCTCTATCACCCACACAGTGTGTCCCACTCTCAGATACCTGCTCCATCACCCACACACAGTGTGTCCCACTCTCAGATACCTGCTCCTCCATCACCCACACAGTGTGTCCCACTCTCAGATACCTGCTCCTCCATCACCCACACACAGTGTTTCCCACTCTCAGATACCTGCTCCATTACCCACACAGTGTGTCCCACTCTCAGATACCTGCTCCTCCATCACCCACACAGTGTGTCCCACTCTCAGATACCTGCTCCTCCATCACCCACACAGTGTGTCCCACTCTCAGATACCTGCTCCTCCATCACCCACACACAGTGTGTCCCACTCTCAGATACCTGCTCCTCCATCACCCACACACAGTGTGTCCCACTCTCAGATACCTGCTCCATCACCCACACAGTGTGTCCCACTCTCAGATACCTGCTCCTCCATCACCCACACACAGTGTGTCCCACTCTCAGATACCTGCTGCTCCATCACCCACACAGTGTGTCCCACTCTCAGATACCTGCTCCTCCATCACCCACACACACTGTGTCCCACTCTCAGATACTTGCTCCTCCATTACCCACACAGTGTGTCCCACTCTCAGATACCTGCTCCTCCATCACCCACACACAGTGTGTCCCACTCTCAGATACCTGCTCCTCTGTCACCCACACAGTGTGTCCCACTCTCAGATACCTGCTCCTCCATCACCCACACACAGTGTGTCCCACTCTCAGATACCTGCTCCCCCATCACCCACACACAGTGTGTCCCACTCTCAGATACCTGCTCCTCCATCACCCACACACATGTCCCACTCTCAGATACCTGCTCCTCCATCACCCACACACAGTGTGTCCCACTGTCAGATACCTGCTCCATCACCCACACAGTATGTCCCACTCTCAGATACCTGCTCCATCACCCACACACAGTGTGTCCCACTCTCAGATACCTGCTCCTCCATCACCCACACAGTGTGTCCCACTCTCAGATACCTGCTCCTCCATCACCCACACACAGTGTGTCCCACTCTCAGATACCTGCTCCCCCATCACCCACACACACTGTGTCCCACTCTCAGATACCTGCTCCTCCATTACCCACACAGTGTGTCCCACTCTCAGATACCTGCTCCTCCATTACCCACACAGTGTGTCCCACTCTCAGATACCTGCTCCTCCATCACCCACACAGTGTGTCCCACTCTCAGATACCTGCTCCTCCATCACCCACACAGTGTGTCCCACTCTCAGATACCTGCTCCTCCATTACCCACACAGTGTGTCCCACTCTCAGATACCTGCTCCTCCATCACCCACACACAGTGTGTCCCACTCTCAGATACCTGCTCCTCCATCACCCACACACAGTGTGTCCCACTCTCAGATACCTACTCCTCCATCACCCACACAGTGTGTCCCACTCTCAGATACCTGCTCCTCCATCACCCACACAGTGTGTCCCACTCTCAGATACCTGCTCCATCACCCACACACAGTGTGTCCCACTCTCAGATACCTGCTCCTCCATCACACACACAGTGTGTCCCACTCTCAGATACCTGCTCCTCCATCACCCACACAGTGTGTCCCACTCTCAGATACCAGCTCCATCACCCACACACAGTGTGTCCCACTCTCAGATACCTGCTCCTCCATCACCCACACACAGTGTGTCCCACTCTCAGATACCTGCTCCTCCATCACCCACACACAGTGTGTCCCACTCTCAGATAACTGCTCGTCCATCACCCACACAGTGTGTCCCACTCTCAGATACCAGCTCCTCTATCACCCACACAGTGTGTCCCACTCTCAGATACCTGCTCCATCACCCACACACACTGTGTCCCACTCTCGGATACCTGCTCCTCCATCACCCACACAGTGTGTCCCACTCTCAGATACCTGCTCCTCCATCACCCACACAGTGTGTCCCACTCTCAGATGCCTGCTCCTCCATCACCCACACAGTGTGTCCCACTCTCAGATACCTGCTCCTCCATCACCCACACAGTGTGTCCCACTCTCAGATACCTGCTCCATCACCCACACACAGTGTGTCCGACTGTCAGATACCTGCTCCTCCATCACCCACACACAGTGTGTCCCACTCTCAGATACCTGCTCCTCCATCACCCACACACAGTGTGTCCCACTCTCAGATACCTGCTCCTCCATCACCCACACAGTGTGTCCCACTCTCAGATACCTGCTCCTCCATCACCCACACACAGTGTGTCCCACTCTCAGATACCTGCTCCTCCATCACCCACACACAGTGTGTCCCACTCTGAGATACCTGCTCCCCCATCACCCACACACACTGTGTCCCACTCTCAGATACCTGCTCCTCCATCACCCACACAGTGTGTCCCACTCTCAGATACCTGCTCCTCCATCACCCACACACAGTGTGTCCCACTCTCAGATACCTGCTCCTCCATCACCCACACACAGTGTGTCCCACTCTCAGATACCTGCTCCCCCATCACCCACACACACTGTGTCCCACTCTCAGATACCTGCTCCTCCATCACCCACAAAGTGTGTCCCACTCTCAGATACCTGCTCCTCCATCACCCACACAGTGTGTCCCACTCTCAGATACCTGCTCCATCACCCACACACAGTGTGTCCCACTCTCAGATACCTGCTCCTCCATCACCCACACACTGTGTCCCACTCTCAGATACCTGCTCCTCCATCACCCACACAGTGTGTCCCACTCTCAGATACCTGCTCCTCCATTACCCACACACAGTGTGTCCCACTCTCAGATACTTGCTCCTCCATTACCCACACAGTGTGTCCCACTCTCAGATACCTGCTCCTCCATCACCCACACAGTGTGTCCCACTCTCAGATACCTGCTCCTCCATCACCCACACACAGTGTGTCCCACTCTCAGATACCTGCTCCTCCATCACCCACACACAGTGTGTCCCACTCTCAGACACTTGCTCCTCCATCACCCACACACAGTGTGTCCCACTCTCAGATACCTGCTCCTCCATCGCCCACACACAGTGTGTCCCACTCTCAGATACTTGCTCCTCCATCACCCACACACAGTGTGTCCCACTCTCAGATACCTGCTCCTCCATCACCCACACACAGTGTGTCCCACTCTCAGATACCTGCTCCTCCATCACCCACACAGTGTGTCCCACTCTCAGATACCTGCTCCTCCATCACCCACACAGTGTGTCCCACTCTCAGATACCTGCTCCTCCATCACCCACACACAGTGTGTCCCACTCTCAGATACCTGCTCCTCCATCACCCACACACAGTGTGTCCCACTCTCAGATACCTGCTCCTCCATCACCCACACACAATGTGTCCCACTCTCAGATACCTACTCCTCCATCACCCACACAGTGTGTCCCACTCTCAGATACCTACTCCTCCATCACCCACACAGTGTGTCCCACTCTCAGATACCTGCTCCTCCATCACCCACACAGTGTGTCCCACTCTCAGATACCTGCTCCTCCATCACCCACACACAGTGTGTCCCACTCTCAGATACCTGCTCCATCACCCACACACAGTGTGTCCCACTCTCAGATATCTGCTCCTCCATCACCCACACAGTGTGTCCCACTCTCAGATACCAGCTCCTCTATCACCCACACAGTGTGTCCCACTCTCAGATACCTGCTCCATCACCCACACACAGTGTGTCCCACTCTCAGATACCTGCTCCATCACCCACACACAGTGTGTCCCACTCTCAGATACCTGCTCCTCCATCACCCACACAGTGTGTCCCACTCTCAGATACCTGCTCCTCCATCACCCACACACAGTGTGTTCCACTCTCAGATACCTGCTCCATTACCCACACAGTGTGTCCCACTCTCAGATACCTGCTCCTCCATCACCCACACAGTGTGTCCCACTCTCAGATAGCTGCTCCTCCATCACCCACACAGTGTGTCCCACTCTCAGATACCTGCTCCTCCATCACGCACACACAGTGTGTCCCACTCTCAGATACCTGCTCCTCCATCACCCACACAGTGTGTCCCACTCTCAGATACCTGCTCCTCCATCACCCACACACATGTCCCACTCTCAGATACCTGCTCCTCCATCACCCACACACAGTGTGTCCCACTCTCAGATACCTGCTCCATCACCCACACACAGTGTGTCCCACTCTCAGATACCTACTCCTCCATCACCCACACACAGTGTGTCCCACTCTCAGATACCTACTCCTCCATCACCCACACAGTGTGTCCCACTCTCAGATACTTGCTCCTCCATTACCCACACAGTGTGTCCCACTCTCAGATACCTGCTCCTCCATCACCCACACAGTGTGTCCCACTCTCAGATACCTGCTCCTCCATCACCCACACACAGTGTGTCCCACTCTCAGATACCTGCTGCTCCATTACCCACACAGTGTGTCCCACTCTCAGATACCTGCTCCTCCATCACCCACACAGTGTGTCCCACTCTCAGATACCTGCTCCTCCATCACCCACACACAGTGTGTCCCACTCTCAGATACCTGCTGCTCCATCACCCACACAGTGTGTCCCACTCTCAGATACCTGCTCCTCCATCACCCACACACAGTGTGTCCCACTCTCAGATACCTGCTCCTCTGTCACCCACACAGTGTGTCCCACTCTCAGATACCTGCTCCTCCATCACCCACACACAGTGTGTCCCACTCTCAGATACCTGCTCCCCCATCACCCACACACAGTGTGTCCCACTCTCAGATAGCTGCTCCTCCGTCACCCACACAGTGTGTCCCACTCTCAGATACCTGCTCCTCCATCACCCACACAGTGTGTCCCACTCTCAGATACCTGCTCCTCCATCACCCACACACAGTGTGTCCCACTGTCAGATACCTGCTCCATCACCCACACAGTATGTCCCACTCTCAGATACCTGCTCCATCACCCACACACAGTGTGTCCCACTCTCAGATACCTGCTCCTCCATCACCCACACAGTGTGTCCCACTCTCAGATACCTGCTCCTCCATCACCCACACACATGTCCCACTCTCAGATACCTGCTCCTCCATCACCCACACACAGTGTGTCCCACTGTCAGATACCTGCTCCATCACCCACACAGTATGTCCCACTCTCAGATACCTGCTCCATCACCCACACACAGTGTGTCCCACTCTCAGATACCTGCTCCTCCATCACCCACACACAGTGTGTCCCACTCTCAGATACCTGCTCCATCACCCACACAGTGTGTCCCACTCTCAGATACCTGCTCCATCACCCACACACAGTGTGTCCCACTCTCAGATACCTGCTCCTCCATCACCCACACACAGTGTGTCCCACTCTCAGATACCTGCTCCTCCATCACCCACACACAGTGTGTCCCACTCTCAGATAACTGCTCGTCCATCACCCACACAGTGTGTCCCACTCTCAGATACCAGCTCCTCTATCACCCACACAGTGTGTCCCACTCTCAGATACCTGCTCCATCACCCACACACACTGTGTCCCACTCTCGGATACCTGCTCCTCCATCACCCACACAGTGTGTCCCACTCTCAGATACCTGCTCCTCCATCACCCACACAGTGTGTCCCACTCTCAGATGCCTGCTCCTCCATCACCCACACAGTGTGTCCCACTCTCAGATACCTGCTCCGCCATCACCCACACAGTGTGTCCCACTCTCAGATACCTGCTCCATCACCCACACACAGTGTGTCCGACTCTCAGATACCTGCTCCTCCATCACCCACACACAGTGTGTCCCACTCTCAGATACCTGCTCCTCCATCACCCACACACAGTGTGTCCCACTCTCAGATACCTGCTCCTCCATCACCCACACAGTGTGTCCCACTCTCAGATACCTGCTCCTCCATCACCCACACACAGTGTGTCCCACTCTCAGATACCTGCTCCTCCATCACCCACACACAGTGTGTCCCACTCTGAGATACCTGCTCCCCCATCACCCACACACACTGTGTCCCACTCTCAGATACCTGCTCCTCCATCACCCACACAGTGTGTCCCACTCTCAGATACCTGCTCCTCCATCACCCACACACAGTGTGTCCCACTCTCAGATACCTGCTCCTCCATCACCCACACACAGTGTGTCCCACTCTCAGATACCTGCTCCCCCATCACCCACACACACTGTGTCCCACTCTCAGATACCTGCTCCTCCATCACCCACAAAGTGTGTCCCACTCTCAGATACCTGCTCCTCCATCACCCACACAGTGTGTCCCACTCTCAGATACCTGCTCCATCACCCACACACAGTGTGTCCCACTCTCAGATACCTGCTCCTCCATCACCCACACACTGTGTCCCACTCTCAGATACCTGCTCCTCCATCACCCACACAGTGTGTCCCACTCTCAGATACCTGCTCCTCCATTACCCACACACAGTGTGTCCCACTCTCAGATACTTGCTCCTCCATTACCCACACAGTGTGTCCCACTCTCAGATACCTGCTCCTCCATCACCCACACAGTGTGTCCCACTCTCAGATACCTGCTCCATCACCCACACACAGTGTGTCCCACTCTCAGATACCTGCTCCTCCATCACCCACACACAGTGTGTCCCACTCTCAGATACCTGCTCCTCCATCACCCACACACAGTGTGTCCCACTCTCAGACACTTGCTCCTCCATCACCCACACACAGTGTGTCCCACTCTCAGATACCTGCTCCTCCATCGCCCACACACAGTGTGTCCCACTCTCAGATACTTGCTCCTCCATCACCCACACACAGTGTGTCCCACTCTCAGATACCTGCTCCTCCATCACCCACACACAGTGTGTCCCACTCTCAGATACCTGCTCCTCCATCACCCACACAGTGTGTCCCACTCTCAGATACCTGCTCCTCCATCACCCACACAGTGTGTCCCACTCTCAGATACCTGCTCCTCCATCACCCACACACAGTGTGTCCCACTCTCAGATACCTGCTCCTCCATCACCCACACACAGAGTGTCCCACTCTCAGATACCTGCTCCTCCATCACCCACACACAATGTGTCCCACTCTCAGATACCTACTCCTCCATCACCCACACAGTGTGTCCCACTCTCAGATACCTACTCCTCCATCACCCACACAGTGTGTCCCACTCTCAGATACCTGCTCCTCCATCACCCACACAGTGTGTCCCACTCTCAGATACCTGCTCCTCCATCACCCACACACAGTGTGTCCCACTCTCAGATACCTGCTCCATCACCCACACACAGTGTGTCCCACTCTCAGATATCTGCTCCTCCATCACCCACACAGTGTGTCCCACTCTCAGATACCAGCTCCTCTATCACCCACACAGTGTGTCCCACTCTCAGATACCTGCTCCATCACCCACACACAGTGTGTCCCACTCTCAGATACCTGCTCCATCACCCACACACAGTGTGTCCCACTCTCAGATACCTGCTCCTCCATCACCCACACAGTGTGTCCCACTCTCAGATACCTGCTCCTCCATCACCCACACACAGTGTGTTCCACTCTCAGATACCTGCTCCATTACCCACACAGTGTGTCCCACTCTCAGATACCTGCTCCTCCATCACCCACACAGTGTGTCCCACTCTCAGATACCTGCTCCTCCATCACCCACACAGTGTGTCCCACTCTCAGATACCTGCTCCTCCATCACCCACACACAGTGTGTCCCACTCTCAGATACCTGCTCCTCCATCACCCACACAGTGTGTCCCACTCTCAGATACCTGCTCCTCCATCACCCACACACATGTCCCACTCTCAGATACCTGCTCCTCCATCACCCACACACAGTGTGTCCCACTCTCAGATACCTGCTCCATCACCCACACACAGTGTGTCCCACTCTCAGATACCTGCTCCTCCATCACCCACACACAGTGTGTCCCACTCTCAGATACCTGCTCCATCACCCACACAGTGTGTCCCACTCTCAGATACCTGCTCCTCCATCACCCACACACAGTGTGTCCCACTCTCAGATACCTGCTCCTCCATCACCCACACACAGTGTGTCCCACTCTCAGATACCTGCTCCTCCATCACCCACACACAGTGTGTCCCACTCTCAGATACCTGCTCCTCCATCACCCACACACAGTGTGTCCCACTCTCAGATACCTGCTCCTCCATCACCCACACAGTGTGTCCCACTCTCAGATACCTGCTCCTCCATCACCCACACAGTGTGTCCCACTCTCAGATACCTGCTCCTCCATCACCCACACACAGTGTGTCCCACTCTCAGATACCTGCTTCTCCATTACCCACACAGTGTGTCCCACTCTCAGATACCTGCTCCTCCATTACCCACACAGTGTGTCCCACTCTCAGATACCTGCTCCTCCATCACCCACACAGTGTGTCCCACTCTCAGATACCTGCTCCTCCATTACCCACACAGTGTGTCCCACTCTCAGATACCTGCTCCTCCATCACCCACACACAGTGTGTCCCACTCTCAGATACCTACTCCTCCATCACCCACACAGTGTGTCCCACTCTCAGATGCCTGCTCCTCCATCACTCACACACAGTGTGTCCCACTCTCAGATACCTGCTCCCCCATCACCCACACACAGTGTGTCCCACTCTCAGATACCTGCTCCTCCATCACCCACACAGTGTGTCCCACTCTCAGATACTTGCTCCTCCATTACCCACACACAGTGTGTCCCACTCTCAGATACCTGCTCCTCCATCACCCACACAGTGTGTCCCACTCTCAGATACCTGCTCCTCCATCACCCACACACAGTGTGTCCCACTCTCAGATACCTGCTCCATCACCCACACAGTGTGTCCCACTCTCAGATACCTGCTCCATCACCCACACAGTGTGTCCCACTCTCAGATACCTGCTCCATCACCCACACACAGTGTGTCCCACTCTCAGATACCTGCTCCTCCATCACCCACACACAGTGTGTCCCACTCTCAGATACCTGCTCCTCCATCACACACACAGTGTGTCCCACTCTCAGATACCTGCTCCATTACCCACACACAGTGTGTCCCACTCTCAGATACCAGCTCCATCACCCACACACAGTGTGTCCCACTCTCAGATACCTGCTCCTCCATCACCCACACACAGTGTGTCCCACTCTCAGATACCTGCTCCTCCATCACCCACACACAGTGTGTCCCACTCTCAGATAACTGCTCGTCCATCACCCACACAGTGTGTCCCACTCTCAGATACCAGCTCCTCTATCACCCACACAGTGTGTCCCACTCTCAGATACCTGCTCCATCACCCACACACACTGTGTCCCACTCTCAGATACCTGCTCCTCCATCACCCACACACAGTGTGTCCCACTCTCAGATACCTGCTCCTCCATCACCCACACACAGTGTGTCCCACTCTCAGATACCTGCTCCTCCATCACCCACACAGTGTGTCCCACTCTCAGATACCTGCTCCTCCATCACCCACACACAGTGTGTCCCACTCTCAGATACCTGCTCCTCCATCACCCACACACAGTGTGTCCCACTCTCAGATACTTGCTCCTCCATCACCCACACACAGTGTGTCCCACTCTCAGATACCTGCTCCTCCATCACCCACACACAGTGTGTCCCACTCTCAGATACCTGCTCCTCCATCACCCACACACAATGTGTCCCACTCTCAGATACCTACTCCTCCATCACCCACACAGTGTGTCCCACTCTCAGATACCTACTCCTCCATCACCCACACAGTGTGTCCCACTCTCAGATACCTGCTCCTCCATCACCCACACAGTGTGTCCCACTCTCAGATACCTGCTCCTCCATCACCCACACAGTGTGTCCCACTCTCAGATACCAGCTCCTCTATCACCCACACAGTGTGTCCCACTCTCAGATACCTGCTCCATCACCCACACACAGTGTGTCCCACTCTCAGATACCTGCTCCATCACCCACACACAGTGTGTCCCACTCTCAGATACCTGCTCCTCCATCACCCACACAGTGTGTCCCACTCTCAGATACCTGCTCCTCCATCACCCACACACAGTGTGTTCCACTCTCAGATACCTGCTCCATTACCCACACAGTGTGTCCCACTCTCAGATACCTGCTCCTCCATCACCCACACAGTGTGTCCCACTCTCAGATACCTGCTCCTCCATCACCCACACAGTGTGTCCCACTCTCAGATACCTGCTCCTCCATCACCCACACACAGTGTGTCCCACTCTCAGATACCTGCTCCTCCATCACCCACACAGTGTGTCCCACTCTCAGATACCTGCTCCTCCATCACCCACACACATGTCCCACTCTCAGATACCTGCTCCTCCATCACCCACACACAGTGTGTCCCACTCTCAGATACCTGCTCCATCACCCACACACAGTGTGTCCCACTCTCAGATACCTGCTCCTCCATCACCCACACACAGTGTGTCCCACTCTCAGATACCTGCTCCATCACCCACACAGTGTGTCCCACTCTCAGATACCTGCTCCTCCATCACCCACACACAGTGTGTCCCACTCTCAGATACCTGCTCCTCCATCACCCACACACAGTGTGTCCCACTCTCAGATACCTGCTCCTCCATCACCCACATACAGTGTGTCCCACTCTCAGATACCTGCTCCTCCATCACCCACACACAGTGTGTCCCACTCTCAGATACCTGCTCCTCCATCACCCACACAGTGTGTCCCACTCTCAGATACCTGCTCCTCCATCACCCACACAGTGTGTCCCACTCTCAGATACCTGCTCCTCCATCACCCACACACAGTGTGTCCCACTCTCAGATACCTGCTTCTCCATTACCCACACAGTGTGTCCCACTCTCAGATACCTGCTCCTCCATTACCCACACAGTGTGTCCCACTCTCAGATACCTGCTCCTCCATCACCCACACAGTGTGTCCCACTCTCAGATACCTGCTCCTCCATTACCCACACAGTGTGTCCCACTCTCAGATACCTGCTCCCCCATCACCCACACACAGTGTGTCCCACTCTCAGATACCTGCTCCTCCATCACCCACACAGTGTGTCCCACTCTCAGATACTTGCTCCTCCATTACCCACACACAGTGTGTCCCACTCTCAGATACCTGCTCCTCCATCACCCACACACAGTGTGTCCCACTCTCAGATACCTGCTCCTCCATCACCCACACACAGTGTGTCCCACTCTCAGATACCTGCTCCTCCATCACCCACACACAGTGTGTCCCACTCTCAGACACTTGCTCCTCCATCACCCACACACAGTGTGTCCCACTCTCAGATACCTGCTCCTCCATCGCCCACACACAGTGTGTCCCACTCTCAGATACTTGCTTCTCCATCACCCACACACAGTGTGTCCCACTCTCAGATACCTGCTCCTCCATCACCCACACACAGTGTGTCCCACTCTCAGATACCTGCTCCTCCATCACCCACACACAATGTGTCCCACTCTCAGATACCTACTCCTCCATCACCCACACAGTGTGTCCCACTCTCAGATACCTACTCCTCCATCACCCACACAGTGTGTCCCACTCTCAGATACCTGCTCCTCCATCACCCACACAGTGTGTCCCACTCTCAGATACCTGCTCCTCCATCACCCACACACAGTGTGTCCCACTCTCAGATACCTGCTCCATCACCCACACACAGTGTGTCCCACTCTCAGATATCTGCTCCTCCATCACCCACACAGTGTGTCCCACTCTCAGATACCAGCTCCTCTATCACCCACACAGTGTGTCCCACTCTCAGATACCTGCTCCATCACCCACACACAGTGTGTCCCACTCTCAGATACCTGCTCCTCCATCACCCACACAGTGTGTCCCACTCTCAGATACCTGCTCCTCCATCACCCACACACAGTGTGTTCCACTCTCAGATACCTGCTCCATGACCCACACAGTGTGTCCCACTCTCAGATACCTGCTCCTCCATCACCCACACACAGTGTGTCCCACTCTCAGATACCTGCTCCTCCATCACCCACACACAGTGTGTCCCACTCTCAGATACCTGCTCCTCCATCACCCACACACAGTGTGTCCCACTCTCAGATACCTGCTCCTCCATCACCCACACAGTGTGTCCCACTCTCAGATATCTGCTCCTCCATCACCCACACAGTGTGTCCCACTCTCAGATACCTGCTTCTCCATTGCCCACACAGTGTGTCCCACTCTCAGATACCTGCTCCTCCATCACCCACACACAGTGTGTCCCACTCTCAGATACCTGCTCCTCCATCACCCACACAGTGTGTCCCACTCTCAGATACCTGCTCCTCCATCACCCACACACAGTGTGTCCCACTCTCAGATACCTGCTCCATCACCCACACAGTGTGTCCCACTCTCAGATACCTGCTCCTCCATCACCCACACACAGTGTGTCCCACTCTCAGATACCTGCTCCTCCATTACCCACACAGTGTGTCCCACTCTCAGATACCTGCTCCATCACCCACACACTGTGTCCCACTCTCAGATACCTGCTCCTCCATCACCCACACAGTGTGTCCCACTCTCAGATACCTGCTCCTCCATCACCCACACAGTGTGTCCCACTCTCAGATACCTGCTCCTCCATCACCCACACAGTGTGTCCCACTCTCAGATACCAGCTCCTCTATCACCCACACAGTGTGTCCCACTCTCAGATACCTGCTCCATCACCCACACACAGTGTGTCCCACTCTCAGATACCTGCTCCTCCATCACCCACACAGTGTGTCCCACTCTCAGATACCTGCTCCTCCATCACCCACACACAGTGTGTCCCACTCTCAGATACCTGCTCCATTACCCACACAGTGTGTCCCACTCTCAGATACCTGCTCCTCCATCACCCACACAGTGTGTCCCACTCTCAGATACCTGCTCCTCCATCACCCACACACAGTGTGTCCCACTCTCAGATACCTGCTCCTCCATCACCCACACACAGTGTGTGCCACTCTCAGATACTTGCTCCTCCATCACCCACACACAGTGTGTCCCACTCTCAGATACCTGCTCCTCCATCACCCACACACAGTGTGTCCCACTCTCAGATACCTGCTCCTCCATCACCCACACAGTGTGTCCCACTCTCAGATACCTGCTCCTCCATCACCCACACACAGTGTGTCCCACTCTCAGATACCTGCTCCTCCATCACCCACACACAGTGTGTCCCACTCTCAGATACCTGCTCCCCCATCACCCACACACACTGTGTCCCACTCTCAGATACCTGCTCCTCCATCACCCACACAGTGTGTCCCACTCTCAGATACCTGCTCCTCCATCACCCACACAGTGTGTCCCACTCTCAGATACCTACTCCTCCATCACCCACACAGTGTGTCCCACTCTCAGATACCTGCTCCTCCATCACCCACACAGTGTGTCCCACTCTCAGATACCTGCTCCTCCATCACCCACACACAGTGTGTCCCACTCTCAGATACCTGCTCCTCCATCACCCACACAGTGTGTCCCACTCTCAGATACCTGCTCCTCCATCACCCACACACAGTGTGTCCCACTCTCAGATACCTGCTCCTCCATCACCCACACAGTGTGTCCCACTCTCAGATACCTGCTCCTCCATTACCCACAAACAGTGTGTCCCACTCTCAGATACTTGCTCCTCCATTACCCACACAGTGTGTCCCACTCTCAGATACCTGCTCCTCCATCACCCACACAGTGTGTCCCACTCTCAGATACCTGCTCCATCACCCACACACAGTGTGTCCCACTCTCAGATACCTGCTCCTCCATCACCCACACAGTGTGTCCCACTCTCAGATACCTGCTCCTCCATCACCCCCACACAGTGTGTCCCACTCTCAGATACCTGCTCCTCCATCACCCACACACAGTGTGTCCCACTCTCAGATACCTGCTCCTCCATCACCCACACAGTGTGTCCCACTCTCAGATACCTGCTCCATCACCCACACACAGTGTGTCCCACTCTCAGATACCTGCTCCTCCATCACCCACACAGTGTGTCCCACTCTCAGATACCTGCTCCTCCATCACCCCCACACAGTGTGTCCCACTCTCAGATACCTGCTCCTCCATCACCCACACACAGTGTGTCCCACTCTCAGATACCTGCTCCATCACCCACACACAGTGTGTCCCACTCTCAGATACCTGCTCCCCCATCATCCACACACACTGTGTCCCACTCTCAGATACCTGCTCCTCCATCACCCACACACAGTGTGTCCCACTCTCAGATACCTGCTCCATCACCCACACACAGTGTGTCCCACTCTCAGATACCTGCTCCATCACCTACACACAGTGTGTCCCACTCTCAGATACCTGCTGCTCCATCACCCACACACAGTGTGTCCCACTCTCAGATACCTGCTCCTCCATCACCCACACACAGTGTGTCCCACTCTCAGATACTTGCTCCTCCATTACCCACACAGTGTGTCCCACTCTCAGATACCTGCTCCTCCATCACCCACACAGTGTGTCCCACTCTCAGATACCTGCTCCTCCATCACCCACACAGTGTGTCCCACTCTCAGATACCTGCTCCTCCATTACCCACACACAGTGTGTCCCACTCTCAGATACCTGCTCCTCTATCATCCACACAGTGTGTCCCACTCTCAGATACCTGCTCCTCCATCACCCACACACAGTGTGTCCCACTCTGAGACACTTGCTCCTCCATCACCCACACACAGTGTGTCCCACTCTCAGATACCTGCTCCTCCATTACTAACACAGTGTGTCCCACTCTCAGATACCTGCTCCTCCATCACCCACACACAGTGTGTCCCACTCTCAGATACCTGCTCCATCACCCACACACAGTGTGTCCCACTCTCAGATACCTGCTCCTCCATCACCCACACAGTGTGTCCCACTCTCAGATTCCAGCTCCTCTATCACCCACACAGTGTGTCCCACTCTCAGATACCTGCTCCATCACCCACACACAGTGTGTCCCACTCTCAGATACCTGCTCCTCCATCACCCACACAGTGTGTCCCACTCTCAGATACCTGCTCCTCCATCACCCACACACAGTGTGTCCCACTCTCAGATACCTGCTCCATTACCCACACAGTGTGTCCCACTCTCAGATACCTACTCCTCCATCACCCACACAGTGTGTCCCACTCTCAGATACCTGCTCCTCCATCACCCACACAGTGTGTCCCACTCTCAGATACCTGCTCCTCCATCACCCACACAGTGTGTCCCACTCTCAGATACCTGCTCCTCCATCACCCACACACAGTGTGTCCCACTCTCAGATACCTGCTCCTAAATCACCCACACAGTGTGTCCCACTCTCAGATACCTGCTCCTCCATCACCCACACACAGTGTGTCCCACTCTCAGATACCTGCTCCATCACCCACACAGTGTGTCCCACTCTCAGATACCTGCTCCATCACCCACACACAGTGTGTCCCACTCTCAGATACCTGCTCCTCCATCACCCACACACAGTGTGTCCCACTCTCAGATACCTGCTCCATCACCCACACAGTGTGTCCCACTCTCAGATACCTGCTCCATCACCCACACACAGTGTGTCCCACTCTCAGATACCTGCTCCTCCATCACCCACACACAGTGTGTCCCACTCTCAGATACCTGCTCCTCCATCACCCACACACAGTGTGTCCCACTCTCAGATACTTGCTCCTCCATCACCCACACACAGTGTGTCCCACTCTCAGATACGTGCTCCTCCATCACCCACACACAGTGTGTCCCACTCTCAGATACCTGCTCCTCCATCACCCACACAGTGTGTCCCACTCTCAGATACCTGCTCCTCCATCACCCACACACAGTGTGTCCCACTCTCAGATACCTGCTCCTCCATCACCCACACACAGTGTGTCCCACTCTCAGATACCTGCTCCTCCATTACCCACACAGTGTGTCCCACTCTCAGATACCTGCTCCTCCATTACCCACACAGTGTGTCCCACTCTCAGATACCTGCTCCTCCATCACCCACACAGTGTGTCCCACTCTCAGATACCTGCTCCTCCATTACCCACACAGTGTGTCCCACTCTCAGATACCTGCTCCTCCATCACCCACACACAGTGTGTCCCACTCTCAGATACCTACTGCTCCATCACCCGCACACAGTGTGTCCCACTCTCAGATACCTGCTCCTCCATCACCCACACAGTGTGTCCCACTCTCAGATACCTGCTCCTCCATCACCCACACAGTGTGTCCCAGTCTCAGATACCTGCTCCTCCATCACCCACACAGTGTGTCCCACTCTCAGATACCTGCTCCTCCATCACCCACACAGTGTGTCCCAGTCTCAGATACCTGCTCCTCCATCACCCACACAGTGTGTCCCTCTCTCAGATACCTGCTCCTCCATCACCCACACAGTGTGTCCCACTCTCAGATACCTGCTCCATCACCCACACACAGTGTGTCCCACTCTCAGATACTTGCTCCTCCATTACCCACACAGTGTGTCCCACTCTCAGATACCTACTCCTCCATCACCCACACACAGTGTGTCCCACTCTCAGATACCTGCTCCATCACCCACACACAGTGTGTCCCACTCTCAGATACCTGCTCCTCCATCACCCACACACAGTGTGTCCCACTCTCAGATACCTGCTCCTCCATCACCCACACACAGTGTGTCCCACTCTCAGATACTTGCTCCTCCATTACCCACACAGTGTGTCCCACTCTCAGATACCTGCTCCTCCATCACCCACACAGTGTGTCCCACTCTCAGATACCTGCTCCTCTATCACCCACACAGTGTGTCCCACTCTCAGATACCTGCTCCTCCATCACCCACACACAGTGTGTCCCACTCTCAGACAGTTGCTCCTCCATCACCCACACACAGTGTGTCCCACTCTCAGATACCTGCTCCTCCATCACCCACACACAGTGTGTCCCACTCTCAGACACTTGCTCCTCCATCACCCACACACAGTGTGTCCCACTCTCAGATACCTGCTCCTCCATCACCCACACAGTGTGTCCCACTCTCAGATACCTGCTCCTCCATCACCCACACACAGTGTGTCCCACTCTCAGATACTTGCTCCTCCATTACCCACACAGTGTGTCCCACTCTCAGATACCTGCTCCTCCATCACCCACACACAGTGTGTCCCACTCTCAGATACCTGCTCCTCTATCACCCACACAGTGTGTCCCACTCTCAGATACCTGCTCCTCCATCACTCACACACAGTGTGTCCCATTCTCAGATACCTGCTCCTCCATCACCCACACAGTGTGTCCCACTCTCAGATACCTGCTCCTCCATCACCCACACACATGTCCCACTCTCAGATACCTGCTGCTCCATCACCCACACACAGTGTGTCCCACTGTCAGATACCTGCTCCATCACCCACACAGTGTGTCCCACTCTCAGATACCTGCTCCATCACCCACACACAGTGTGTCCCACTCTCAGATACCTGCTCCTCCATCACCCACACAGTGTGTCCCACTCTCAGATACATGCTCCATCACCCACACAGTGTGTCCCACTCTCAGATACCTGCTCCATCACCCACACACAGTGTGTCCCACTCTCAGATACCTGCTCCTCCATCACCCACACACAGTGTGTCCCACTCTCAGATACCTACTCCTCCATCACCCACACAGTGTGTCCCACTCTCAGATACCTGCTCCTCCATCACCCACACAGTGTGTCCCACTCTCAGATACCTGCTCCTCCATCACCCACACACAGTGTGTCCCACTCTCAGATACCTGCTCCATCACCCACACACAGTGTGTCCCACTCTCAGAAAGCTGCTCCTCCATCACCCACACACAGTGTGTCCCACTCTCAGATACCTGCTCCTCCATCACCCACACACAGTGTGTCCCACTCTCAGATACCTGCTCCATCACCCACACACAGTGTGTCCCACTCTCAGATACCTGCTCCTCCATCACCCACACACAGTGTGTCCCACTCTCAGATACTTGCTCCTCCATTACCCACGCAGTGTGTCCCACTCTCAGATACCTGCTCCTCCATCACCCACACACAGTGTGTCCCACTCTCAGATACCTGCTCCTCCATCACCCACACAGTGTGTCCCACTCTCAGATACCTGCTCCTCCATCACCCACACACATGTCCCACTCTCACATACCTGCTCCTCCATCACCCACACACACTGTGTCCCACTCTCAGATACCTGCTCCTCCATCACCCACACACAGTGTGTCCCACTCTCAGATACCTACTCCTCCATCACCCACACACAGTGTGTCCCACTCTCAGATACTTGCTCCTCCATCACCCACACACAGTGTGTCCCACTCTCAGTTACCTGCTCCTCCATCACCCACACACAGTGTGTCCCACTCTCAGATACCTGCTCCTCCATCACCCACACAGTGTGTCCCACTCTCAGATACCTGCTCCTCCATCACCCACACACAGTGTGTCCCACTCTCAGATACCTGCTCCCCCATCACCCACACACACTGTGTCCCACTCTCAGATACCTGCTCCTCCATTACCCACACAGTGTGTCCCACTCTCAGATACCTGCTCCTCCATTACCCACACAGTGTGTCCCACTCTCAGATACCTGCTCCTCCATCACCCACACAGTGTGTCCCACTCTCAGATACCTGCTCCTCCATCACCCACACAGTGTGTCCCACTCTCATACCTGCTCCTCCATTACCCACACAGTGTGTCCCACTCTCAGATACCTGCTCCTCCATCACCCACACACAGTGTGTCCCACTCTCAGATACCTGCTCCTCCATCACCCACACACAGTGTGTCCCACTCTCAGATACCTACTCCTCCATCACCCACACAGTGTGTCCCACTCTCAGATACCTGCTCCTCCATCACCCACACAGTGTGTCCCACTCTCAGATACCTGCTCCATCACCCACACACAGTGTGTCCCACTCTCAGATACCTGCTCCTCCATCACACACACAGTGTGTCCCACTCTCAGATACCTGCTCCTCCATCACCCACACAGTGTGTCCCACTCTCAGATACCAGCTCCATCACCCACACACAGTGTGTCCCACTCTCAGATACCTGCTCCTCCATCACCCACACACAGTGTGTCCCACTCTCAGATACCTGCTCCTCCATCACCCACACAGTGTGTCCCACTCTCAGATACCTGCTCCTCCATCACCCACACACAGTGTGTCCCACTCTCAGATACTTGCTCCTCCATTACCCACACACAGTGTGTCCCACTCTCAGATACCTGCTCCTCCATCACCCACACACAGTGTGTCCCACTCTCAGATACCTGCTCCTCCATCACCCACACACAGTGTGTCCCACTCTCAGATAACTGCTCGTCCATCACCCACACAGTGTGTCCCACTCTCAGATACCAGCTCCTCTATCACCCACACAGTGTGTCCCACTCTCAGATACCTGCTCCATCACCCACACACAGTGTGTCCCACTCTCGGATACCTGCTCCTCCATCACCCACACAGTGTGTCCCACTCTCAGATACCTGCTCCTCCATCACCCACACACAGTGTGTCCCACTCTCAGATACCTGCTCCTCCATCACCCACACACAGTGTGTCCCACTCTCAGATACCTGCTCCTCCATCAACCACACACAGTGTGTCCCACTCTCAGATACCTGCTCCATCACCCACACAGTGTGTCCCACTCTCAGATACCTGCTCCATCACCCACAAACAGTGTGTCCCACTCTCAGATACCTGCTCCTCCATCACCCACACACAGTGTGTCCCACTCTCAGATACCTGCTCCATCACCCACACAGTGTGTCCCACTCTCAGATACCTGCTCCATCACCCACACACAGTGTGTCCGACTCTCAGATACCTGCTCCTCCATCACCCACACACAGTGTGTCCCACTCTCAGATACCTGCTCCTCCATCACCCACACACAGTGTGTCCCACTCTCAGATACCTGCTCCTCCATCACCCACACAGTGTGTCCCACTCTCAGATACCTGCTCCTCCATCACCCACACACAGTGTGTCCCACTCTCAGATACCTGCTCCTCCATCACCCACACACAGTGTGTCCCACTCTGAGATACCTGCTCCCCCATCACCCACACACACTGTGTCCCACTCTCAGATACCTGCTCCTCCATCACCCACACAGTGTGTCCCACTCTCAGATACCTGCTCCTCCATCACCCACACACAGTGTGTCCCACTCTCAGATACCTGCTCCTCCATCACCCACACACAGTGTGTCCCACTCTCAGATACCTGCTCCCCCATCACCCACACACACTGTGTCCCACTCTCAGATACCTGCTCCTCCATCACCCACAAAGTGTGTCCCACTCTCAGATACCTGCTCCTCCATCACCCACACAGTGTGTCCCACTCTCAGATACCTGCTCCATCACCCACACAGTGTGTCCCACTCTCAGATACCTGCTCCTCCATCACCCACACAGTGTGTCCCACTCTCAGATACCTGCTCCTCCATCACCCACACACAGTGTGTCCCACTCTCAGATACCTGCTCCTCCATTACCCACACAGTGTGTCCCACTCTCAGATACCTGCTCCTCCATTACCCACACAGTGTGTCCCACTCTCAGATACCTGCTCCTCCATCACCCACACAGTGTGTCCCACTCTCAGATACCTGCTCCTCCATCACCCACACAGTGTGTCCCACTCACAGATACCTGCTCCTCCATCACCCACACACAGTGTGTCCCACTCTCAGATACCTACTCCTCCATCACCCACACAGTGTGTCCCACTCTCAGATACCTGCTCCTCCATCACCCACACAGTGTGTCCCACTCTCAGATACCTGCTCCTCCATCACCCACACACAGTGTGTCCCACTCTCAGATACCTGCTCCATCACCCACACACAGTGTGTCCCACTCTCAGATACCTGCTCCTCCATCACCCACACACAGTGTGTCCCACTCTCAGATACCTGCTCCTCCATCACCCACACACAGTGTGTCCCACTCTCAGATACCTGCTCCTCCATCACCCACACACAGTGTGTCCCACTCTCAGATACCTGCTCCTCCATCACCCACACAGTGTGTCCCACTCTCAGATACCTGCTCCTCCATTACCCACACACAGTGTGTCCCACTCTCAGATACTTGCTCCTCCATTACCCACACAGTGTGTCCCACTCTCAGATACCTGCTCCTCCATCACCCACACACAGTGTGTCCCACTCTCAGATACCTGCTCCATCACCCACACACAGTGTGTCCCACTCTCAGATACCTGCTCCTCCATCACCCACACACAGTGTGTCCCACTCTCAGATACCTGCTCCTCCATCACCCACACACAGTGTGTCCCACTCTCAGACACTTGCTCCTCCATCACCCACACACAGTGTGTCCCACTCTCAGATACCTGCTCCTCCATCGCCCACACACAGTGTGTCCCACTCTCAGATACTTGCTCCTCCATCACCCACACACAGTGTATCCCACTCTCAGATACCTGCTCCTCCATCACCCACACACAGTGTGTCCCACTCTCAGATACCTGCTCCTCCATCACCCACACAGTGTGTCCCACTCTCAGATACCTGCTCCTCCATCACCCACACAGTGTGTCCCACTCTCAGATACCTGCTCCTCCATCACCCACACACAGTGTGTCCCACTCTCAGATACCTGCTCCTCCATCACCCACACACAGTGTGTCCCACTCTCAGATACCTGCTCCATCACCCACACAGTGTGTCCCACTCTCAGATACCTGCTCCTCCATCACCCACACACAGTGTGTCCCACTCTCAGATACCTGCTCCTCCATCACCCACACACAGTGTGTCCCACTCTCAGATACCTGCTCCTCCATCACCCACACACAGTGTGTTCCACTCTCAGATACCTGCTCCATTACCCACACAGTGTGTCCCACTCTCAGATACCTGCTCCTCCATCACTCACACACAGTGTGTCCCACTCTCAGATACCTGCTCCTCCATCACCCACACAGTGTGTCCCACTCTCAGATACCTGCTCCTCCATCACCCACACACAGTGTGTCCCACTCTCAGATACCTGCTCCTCCATCACCCACACACAGTGTGTCCCACTGTCAGATACCTGCTCCATCACCCACACAGTGTGTCCCACTCTCAGATACCTGCTCCATCACCCACACACAGTGTGTCCCACTCTCAGATACCTGCTCCTCCATCACCCACACAGTGTGTCCCACTCTCAGATACCTGTTCCATCACCCACACAGTGTGTCCCACTCTCAGATACCTGCTCCATCACCCACACACAGTGTGTCCCACTCTCAGATACCTGCTCCTCCATCACCCACACACAGTGTGTCCCACTCTCAGATACCTACTCCTCCATCACCCACACACAGTGTGTCCCACTCTCAGATACCTGCTCCTCCATCACCCACACAGTGTGTCCCACTCTCAGATACCTGCTCCTCCATTACCCACACACAGTGTGTCCCACTCTCAGATACTTGCTCCTCCATTACCCACACAGTGTGTCCCACTCTCAGATACCTGCTCCATCACCTACACACAGTGTGTCCCACTCTCAGATACCTGCTGCTCCATCACCCACACACAGTGTGTCCCACTCTCAGATACCTGCTCCTCCATCACCCACACACAGTGTGTCCCACTCTCAGATACTTGCTCCTCCATTACCCACACAGTGTGTCCCACTCTCAGATACCTGCTCCTCCATCACCCACACAGTGTGTCCCACTCTCAGATACCTGCTCCTCTATCATCCACACAGTGTGTCCCACTCTCAGATACCTGCTCCTCCATCACCCACACACAGTGTGTCCCACTCTGAGACACTTGCTCCTCCATCACCCACACACAGTGTGTCCCACTCTCAGATACCTGCTCCTCCATTACTAACACAGTGTGTCCCACTCTCAGATACCTGCTCCTCCATCACCCACACACAGTGTGTCCCACTCTCAGATACCTGCTCCTCCATCACCCACACACAGTGTGTCCCACTCTCAGATACCTGCTCCTCTATCACCCACACAGTGTGTCCCACTCTCAGATACCTGCTCCTCCATCACCCACACACAGTGTGTCCCACTCTCAGATACCTGCTCCTCCATCACCCACACACAGTGTGTCCCACTCTCAGATACCTGCTCCTCCATCACCCACACACAGTGTGTCCCACTCTCAGATAACTGCTCCTCCATCACCCACACACAGTGTGTACCACTCTCAGATACCTGCTCCTCCATCACCCACACACAGTGTGTCCCACTCTCAGATACCTGCTCCTCCATCACCCACACACAGTGTGTCCCACTCTCAGATACCTGCTCCTAAATCACCCACACAGTGTGTCCCACTCTCAGATACCTGCTCCTCCATCACCCACACACATGTCCCACTCTCAGATACCTGCTCCTCCATCACCCACACACAGTGTGTCCCACTCTCAGATACCTGCTCCATCACCCACACAGTGTGTCCCACTCTCAGATACCTGCTCCATCACCCACACACAGTGTGTCCCACTCTCAGATACCTGCTCCTCCATCACCCACACACAGTGTGTCCCACTCTCAGATACCTGCTCCATCACCCACACAGTGTGTCCCACTCTCAGATACCTGCTCCATCACCCACACACAGTGTGTCCCACTCTCAGATACCTGCTCCTCCATCACCCACACAGTGTGTCCCACTCTCAGATACCTGCTCCTCCATCACCCACACACAGTGTGTCCCACTCTCAGATACCTACTGCTCCATCACCCACACACAGTGTGTCCCACTCTCAGATACCTACTCCTCCATCACCCACACAGTGTGTCCCACTCTCAGATACCTGCTCCTCCATCACCCACACAGTGTGTCCCAGTCTCAGATACCTGCTCCTCCATCACCCACACAGTGTGTCCCACTCTCAGATACCTGCTCCTCCATCACCCACACAGTGTGTCCCACTCTCAGATACCTGCTCCTCCATCACCCACACACAGTGTGTCCCACTCTCAGATACCTACTCCTCCATCACCCACACACAGTGTGTCCCACTCTCAGATACCTACTCCTCCATCACCCACACAGTGTGTCCCACTCTCAGATACCTGCTCCTCCATCACCCACACACAGTGTGTCCCACTCTCAGATACCTGCTCCTCCATCACCCACACAGTGTGTCCCAGTCTCAGATACCTGCTCCTCCATCACCCACACAGTGTGTCCCACTCTCAGACACCTGCTCCTCCATCACCCACACAGTGTGTCCCACTCTCAGATACCTACTCCTCCATCACCCACACACAGTGTGTCCCACTCTCAGATACCTGCTCCTCCATCACCCACACACAGTGTGTCCCACTCTCAGATACCTGCTCCTCCATCACCCACACACAGTGTGTCCCACTCTCAGATACCTGCTCCTCCATCACCCACACACATGTCCCACTCTCAGATACCTGCTCCTCCATCACCCACACACAGTGTGTCCCACTGTCAGATACCTGCTCCATCACCCACACAGTGTGTCCCACTCTCAGATACCTGCTCCATCACCCACACACAGTGTGTCCCACTCTCAGATACCTGCTCCTCCATCACCCACACAGTGTGTCCCACTCTCAGATACCTGTTCCATCACCCACACAGTGTGTCCCACTCTCAGATACCTGCTCCATCACCCACACACAGTGTGTCCCACTCTCAGATACCTGCTCCTCCATCACCCACACACAGTGTGTCCCACTCTCAGATACCTACTCCTCCATCACCCACACACAGTGTGTCCCACTCTCAGATACCTGCTCCTCCATCACCCACACAGTGTGTCCCACTCTCAGATACCTGCTCCTCCATTACCCACACACAGTGTGTCCCACTCTCAGATACTTGCTCCTCCATTACCCACACAGTGTGTCCCACTCTCAGATACCTACTCCTCCATCACCCACACACAGTGTGTCCCACTCTCAGATACCTGCTCCATCACACACACACAGTGTGTCCCACTCTCAGATACCTGCTCCTCCATCACCCACACACAGTGTGTCCCACTCTCAGATACCTGCTCCTCCATCACCCACACACAGTGTGTCCCACTCTCAGATACTTGCTCCTCCATTACCCACACAGTGTGTCCCACTCTCAGATACCTGCTCCTCCATCACCCACACACAGTGTGTCCCACTCTCATATACCTGCTCCTCTATCACCCACACAGTGTGTCCCACTCTCAGATACCTGCTCCTCCATCACTCACACACAGTGTGTCCCACTCTCAGATACCTGCTCCTCCATCACCCACACACAGTGTGTCCCACTCTCAGATACCTGCTCCTCCATCACCCACACACATGTCCCACTCTCAGATACCTGCTCCTCCATCACCCACACACAGTGTGTCCCACTCTCAGATACCTGCTCCTCCATCACCCACACACATGTCCCACTCTCAGATACCTGCTCCTCCATCACCCACACACAGTGTGTCCCACTGTCAGATACCTGCTCCATCACCCACACAGTGTGTCCCACTCTCAGATACCTGCTCCATCACCCACACACAGTGTGTCCCACTCTCAGATACCTGCTCCTCCATCACCCACACAGTGTGTCCCACTCTCAGATACCTGTTCCATCACCCACACAGTGTGTCCCACTCTCAGATACCTGCTCCATCACCCACACAGTGTGTCCCACTCTCAGATACCTGCTCCTCCATCACCCACACACAGTGTGTCCCACTCTCAGATACCTACTCCTCCATCACCCACACAGTGTGTCCCACTCTCAGATACCTGCTCCTCCATCACCCACACAGTGTGTCCCACTCTCAGATACCTGCTCCTCCATCACCCACACACAGTGTGTCCCACTCTCAGATACCTGCTCCATCACCCACACACAGTGTGTCCCACTCTCAGATACCTGCTCCTCCATCACCCACACACAGTGTGTCCCACTCTCAGATACCTGCTCCTCCATTACTAACACAGTGTGTCCCACTCTCAGATACCTGCTCCTCCATCACCCACATACAGTGTGTCCCACTCTCAGATACCGGCTCCCCCATCACCCACACACAGTGTGTCCCACTCTCAGATACCTGCTCCTCCATCACCCACACACAGTGTGTCCCACTCTCAGATACCTGCTCCTCTATCACCCACACAGTGTGTCCCACTCTCAGATACCTGCTCCTCCATCACCCACACACAGTGTGTCCCACTCTCAGATACCTGCTCCTCCATCACCCACACACAGTGTGTCCCACTCTCAGATACCTGCTCCTCCATCACCCACACACAGTGTGTCCCACTCTCAGATAACTGCTCCTCCATCACCCACACAGTGTGTCCCACTCTCAGATACCTGCTCCTCCATCACCCACACACATGTCCCACTCTCACATACCTGCTCCTCCATCACCCACACACAGTGTGTCCCACTCTCAGATACCTGCTCCATCACCCACACACAGTGTGTCCCACTCTCAGATACCTGCTCCTCCATCACCCACACACAGTGTGTCCCACTCTCAGATACCTGCTCCATCACCCACACAGTGTGTCCCACTCTCAGATACCTGCTCCTCCATCACCCACACACAGTGTGTCCCACTCTCAGATACTTGCTCCTCCATCACCCACACACAGTGTGTCCCACTCTCAGATACCTGCTCCCCCATCACCCACACACAGTGTGTCCCACTCTCAGATACCTGCTCCTCCATCACCCACACACAGTGTGTCCCACTCTCAGATACTTGCTCCTCCATCACCCACACACAGTGTGTCCCACTCTCAGATACCTGCTCCTCCATCACCCACACACAGTGTGTCCCACTCTCAGATACCTGCTCCTCCATCACCCACACATTGTGTCCCACTCTCAGATACCTGCTCCTCCATCACCCACACAGTGTGTCCCACTCTCAGATACCTGCTCCTCCATCACCCACACACAGTGTGTCCCACTCTCAGATACCTGCTCCTCTATCACCCACACAGTGTGTCCCACTCTCAGATACCTGCTCCTCCATCACCCACACACAGTGTGTCCCACTCTCAGACACTTGCTCCTCCATCACCCACACACAGTGTGTCCCATTCTCAGATACCTGCTCCTCCATTACCCACACACAGTGTGTCCCACTCTCAGATACCTGCTCCTCCATCATCCACACAGTGTGTCCCACTCTCAGATACCTGCTCCTCCATCACCCACACACAGTGTGTCCCACTCTCAGATACTTGCTCCTCCATTACCCACACAGTGTGTCCCACTCTCAGATACCTGCTCCTCCATCACCCACACACAGTGTGTCCCACTCTCAGATACCTGCTCCTCTATCACCCACACAGTGTGTCCCACTCTCAGATACCTGCTCCTCCATCACTCACACACAGTGTGTCCCACTCTCAGATACCTGCTCCTCCATCACCCACACAGTGTGTCCCACTCTCAGATACCTGCTCCTCCATCACCCACACACATGTCCCACTCTCAGATACCTGCTCCTCCATCACCCACACACAGTGTGTCCCACTCTCAGATACCTGCTCCATCACCCACACAGTGTGTCCCACTCTCAGATACCTGCTCCATCACCCACACAGTGTGTCCCACTCTCAGATACCTGCGCCATCACCCACACACAGTGTGTCCCACTCTCAGATACCTGCTCCTCCATCACCCACACACAGTGTGTCCCCTTCTCAGATACCTGCTCCTCCATCACCCACACACAGTGTGTCCCACTCTCAGATACTTGCTTCTCCATCACCCACACACAGTGTGTCCCACTCTCAGATACCTGCTCCTCCATCACCCACACACAGTGTGTCCCACTCTCAGATACCTGCTCCTCCATCACCCACACAGTGTGTCCCACTCTCAGATACCTGCTCCTCCATCACCCACACACACTGTGTCCCACTCTCAGATACCTGCTCCCCCATCACCCACACACACTGTGTCCCACTCTCAGATACCTGCTCCTCCATCACCCACACAGTGTGTCCCACTCTCAGATACCTGCTCCTCCATCACCCACACACATGTCCCACTCTCAGATACCTGCTCCTCCATCACCCACACACAGTGTGTCCCACTGTCAGATACCTGCTCCATCACCCACACAGTGTGTCCCACTCTCAGATACCTGCTCCATCACCCACACACAGTGTGTCCCACTCTCAGATACCTGCTCCTCCATCACCCACACAGTGTGTCCCACTCTCAGATACCTGTTCCATCACCCACACAGTGTGTCCCACTCTCAGATACCTGCTCCATCACCCACACACAGTGTGTCCCACTCTCAGATACCTGCTCCTCCATCACCCACACACAGTGTGTCCCACTCTCAGATACCTACTCCTCCATCACCCACACAGTGTGTCCCACTCTCAGATACCTGCTCCTCCATCACCCACACAGTGTGTCCCACTCTCAGATACCTGCTCCTCCATCACCCACACACAGTGTGTCCCACTCTCAGATACCTGCTCCATCACCCACACACAGTGTGTCCCACTCTCAGATACCTGCTCCTCCATCACCCACACACAGTGTGTCCCACTCTCAGATACCTGCTCCTCCATTACTAACACAGTGTGTCCCACTCTCAGATACCTGCTCCTCCATCACCCACATACAGTGTGTCCCACTCTCAGATACCGGCTCCCCCATCACCCACACACAGTGTGTCCCACTCTCAGATACCTGCTCCTCCATCACCCACACACAGTGTGTCCCACTCTCAGATACCTGCTCCTCTATCACCCACACAGTGTGTCCCACTCTCAGATACCTGCTCCTCCATCACCCACACACAGTGTGTCCCACTCTCAGATACCTGCTCCTCCATCACCCACACACAGTGTGTCCCACTCTCAGATACCTGCTCCTCCATCACCCACACACAGTGTGTCCCACTCTCAGATAACTGCTCCTCCATCACCCACACAGTGTGTCCCACTCTCAGATACTTGCTCCTCCATCACCCACACACAGTGTGTCCCACTCTCAGATACCTGCTCCCCCATCACCCACACACAGTGTGTCCCACTCTCAGATACCTGCTCCTCCATCACCCACACACAGTGTGTCCCACTCTCAGATACTTGCTCCTCCATCACCCACACACAGTGTGTCCCACTCTCAGATACCTGCTCCTCCATCACCCACACACAGTGTGTCCCACTCTCAGATACCTGCTCCTCCATCACCCACACAGTGTGTCCCACTCTCAGATACCTGCTCCTCCATCACCCACACACAGTGTGTCCCACTCTCAGATACCTGCTCCTCCATCACCCACACAGTGTGTCCCACTCTCAGATACCTGCTCCTCCATCACCCACACAGTGTGTCCCACTCTCAGATACCTGCTCCTCCATTACCCACACAGTGTGTCCCACTCTCAGATACCTGCTCCTCCATCACCCACACAGTGTGTCCCACTCTCAGATACCTGCTCCTCCATTACCCACACAGTGTGTCCCACTCTCAGATACCTGCTCCTCCATCACCCACACACAGTGTGTCCCACTCTCAGATACCTACTCCTCCATCACCCACACACACTGTGTCCCACTCTCAGATACCTACTCCTCCATCACCCACACAGTGTGTCCCACTCTCAGATACGTGCTCCTCCATCACCCACACACAGTGTGTCCCACTCTCAGATACCTGCTCCTCCATCACCCACACACAGTGTGTCCCACTCTCAGATACTTGCTCCTCCATTACCCACACAGTGTGTCCCACTCTCAGATACCTGCTCCATCACCCACACAGTGTGTCCCACTCTCAGATACCTGCGCCATCACCCACACACAGTGTGTCCCACTCTCAGATACCTGCTCCTCCATCACCCACACACAGTGTGTCCCACTCTCAGATACCTGCTCCTCCATCACCCACACACAGTGTGTCCCACTCTCAGATACTTGCTTCTCCATCACCCACACACAGTGTGTCCCACTCTCAGATACCTGCTCCTCCATCACCCACACACAGTGTGTCCCACTCTCAGATACCTGCTCCTCCATCACCCACACAGTGTGTCCCACTCTCAGATACCTGCTCCTCCATCACCCACACACAGTGTGTCCCACTCTGAGACACTTGCTCCTCCATCACCCACACACAGTGTGTCCCACTCTCAGATACCTGCTCCTCCATTACTAACACAGTGTGTCCCACTCTCAGATACCTGCTCCTCCATCACCCACACACAGTGTGTCCCACTCTCAGATACCTGCTCCATCACCCACACACAGTGTGTCCCACTCTCAGATACCTGCTCCTCCATCACCCACACAGTGTGTCCCACTCTCAGATTCCAGCTCCTCTATCACCCACACAGTGTGTCCCACTCTCAGATACCTGCTCCATCACCCACACACAGTGTGTCCCACTCTCAGATACCTGCTCCTCCATCACCCACACAGTGTGTCCCACTCTCAGATACCTGCTCCTCCATCACCCACACACAGTGTGTCCCACTCTCAGATACCTGCTCCATTACCCACACAGTGTGTCCCACTCTCAGATACCTACTCCTCCATCACCCACACAGTGTGTCCCACTCTCAGATACCTGCTCCTCCATCACCCACACAGTGTGTCCCACTCTCAGATACCTGCTCCTCCATCACCCACACAGTGTGTCCCACTCTCAGATACCTGCTCCTCCATCACCCACACACAGTGTGTCCCACTCTCAGATACCTGCTCCTAAATCACCCACACAGTGTGTCCCACTCTCAGATACCTGCTCCTCCATCACCCACACACAGTGTGTCCCACTCTCAGATACCTGCTCCATCACCCACACAGTGTGTCCCACTCTCAGATACCTGCTCCATCACCCACACACAGTGTGTCCCACTCTCAGATACCTGCTCCTCCATCACCCACACACAGTGTGTCCCACTCTCAGATACCTGCTCCATCACCCACACAGTGTGTCCCACTCTCAGATACCTGCTCCATCACCCACACACAGTGTGTCCCACTCTCAGATACCTGCTCCTCCATCACCCACACACAGTGTGTCCCACTCTCAGATACCTGCTCCTCCATCACCCACACACAGTGTGTCCCACTCTCAGATACTTGCTCCTCCATCACCCACACACAGTGTGTCCCACTCTCAGATACGTGCTCCTCCATCACCCACACACAGTGTGTCCCACTCTCAGATACCTGCTCCTCCATCACCCACACAGTGTGTCCCACTCTCAGATACCTGCTCCTCCATCACCCACACACAGTGTGTCCCACTCTCAGATACCTGCTCCTCCATCACCCACACACAGTGTGTCCCACTCTCAGATACCTGCTCCTCCATTACCCACACAGTGTGTCCCACTCTCAGATACCTGCTCCTCCATTACCCACACAGTGTGTCCCACTCTCAGATACCTGCTCCTCCATCACCCACACAGTGTGTCCCACTCTCAGATACCTGCTCCTCCATTACCCACACAGTGTGTCCCACTCTCAGATACCTGCTCCTCCATCACCCACACACAGTGTGTCCCACTCTCAGATACCTACTGCTCCATCACCCGCACACAGTGTGTCCCACTCTCAGATACCTGCTCCTCCATCACCCACACAGTGTGTCCCACTCTCAGATACCTGCTCCTCCATCACCCACACAGTGTGTCCCAGTCTCAGATACCTGCTCCTCCATCACCCACACAGTGTGTCCCACTCTCAGATACCTGCTCCTCCATCACCCACACAGTGTGTCCCAGTCTCAGATACCTGCTCCTCCATCACCCACACAGTGTGTCCCTCTCTCAGATACCTGCTCCTCCATCACCCACACAGTGTGTCCCACTCTCAGATACCTGCTCCATCACCCACACACAGTGTGTCCCACTCTCAGATACTTGCTCCTCCATTACCCACACAGTGTGTCCCACTCTCAGATACCTACTCCTCCATCACCCACACACAGTGTGTCCCACTCTCAGATACCTGCTCCTCCATCACCCACACAGTGTGTCCCACTCTCAGATACCTGCTCCTCCATCACCCACACACAGTGTGTCCCACTCTGAGACACTTGCTCCTCCATCACCCACACACAGTGTGTCCCACTCTCAGATACCTGCTCCTCCATTACTAACACAGTGTGTCCCACTCTCAGATACCTGCTCCTCCATCACCCACACACAGTGTGTCCCACTCTCAGATACCTGCTCCATCACCCACACACAGTGTGTCCCACTCTCAGATACCTGCTCCTCCATCACCCACACAGTGTGTCCCACTCTCAGATTCCAGCTCCTCTATCACCCACACAGTGTGTCCCACTCTCAGATACCTGCTCCATCACCCACACACAGTGTGTCCCACTCTCAGATACCTGCTCCTCCATCACCCACACAGTGTGTCCCACTCTCAGATACCTGCTCCTCCATCACCCACACACAGTGTGTCCCACTCTCAGATACCTGCTCCATTACCCACACAGTGTGTCCCACTCTCAGATACCTACTCCTCCATCACCCACACAGTGTGTCCCACTCTCAGATACCTGCTCCTCCATCACCCACACAGTGTGTCCCACTCTCAGATACCTGCTCCTCCATCACCCACACAGTGTGTCCCACTCTCAGATACCTGCTCCTCCATCACCCACACACAGTGTGTCCCACTCTCAGATACCTGCTCCTAAATCACCCACACAGTGTGTCCCACTCTCAGATACCTGCTCCTCCATCACCCACACACAGTGTGTCCCACTCTCAGATACCTGCTCCATCACCCACACAGTGTGTCCCACTCTCAGATACCTGCTCCATCACCCACACACAGTGTGTCCCACTCTCAGATACCTGCTCCTCCATCACCCACACACAGTGTGTCCCACTCTCAGATACCTGCTCCATCACCCACACAGTGTGTCCCACTCTCAGATACCTGCTCCATCACCCACACACAGTGTGTCCCACTCTCAGATACCTGCTCCTCCATCACCCACACACAGTGTGTCCCACTCTCAGATACCTGCTCCTCCATCACCCACACACAGTGTGTCCCACTCTCAGATACTTGCTCCTCCATCACCCACACACAGTGTGTCCCACTCTCAGATACGTGCTCCTCCATCACCCACACACAGTGTGTCCCACTCTCAGATACCTGCTCCTCCATCACCCACACAGTGTGTCCCACTCTCAGATACCTGCTCCTCCATCACCCACACACAGTGTGTCCCACTCTCAGATACCTGCTCCTCCATCACCCACACACAGTGTGTCCCACTCTCAGATACCTGCTCCTCCATTACCCACACAGTGTGTCCCACTCTCAGATACCTGCTCCTCCATTACCCACACAGTGTGTCCCACTCTCAGATACCTGCTCCTCCATCACCCACACAGTGTGTCCCACTCTCAGATACCTGCTCCTCCATTACCCACACAGTGTGTCCCACTCTCAGATACCTGCTCCTCCATCACCCACACACAGTGTGTCCCACTCTCAGATACCTACTGCTCCATCACCCGCACACAGTGTGTCCCACTCTCAGATACCTGCTCCTCCATCACCCACACAGTGTGTCCCACTCTCAGATACCTGCTCCTCCATCACCCACACAGTGTGTCCCAGTCTCAGATACCTGCTCCTCCATCACCCACACAGTGTGTCCCACTCTCAGATACCTGCTCCTCCATCACCCACACAGTGTGTCCCAGTCTCAGATACCTGCTCCTCCATCACCCACACAGTGTGTCCCTCTCTCAGATACCTGCTCCTCCATCACCCACACAGTGTGTCCCACTCTCAGATACCTGCTCCATCACCCACACACAGTGTGTCCCACTCTCAGATACTTGCTCCTCCATTACCCACACAGTGTGTCCCACTCTCAGATACCTACTCCTCCATCACCCACACACAGTGTGTCCCACTCTCAGATACCTGCTCCTCCATCACCCACACAGTGTGTCCCACTCTCAGATACCTGCTCCTCCATCACCCACACACAGTGTGTCCCACTCTGAGACACTTGCTCCTCCATCACCCACACACAGTGTGTCCCACTCTCAGATACCTGCTCCTCCATTACTAACACAGTGTGTCCCACTCTCAGATACCTGCTCCTCCATCACCCACACACAGTGTGTCCCACTCTCAGATACCTGCTCCATCACCCACACAGTGTGTCCCACTCTCAGATACCTGCTCCATCACCCACACACAGTGTGTCCGACTCTCAGATACCTGCTCCTCCATCACCCACACACAGTGTGTCCCACTCTCAGATACCTGCTCCTCCATCACCCACACACAGTGTGTCCCACTCTCAGATACCTGCTCCTCCATCACCCACACAGTGTGTCCCACTCTCAGATACCTGCTCCTCCATCACCCACACACAGTGTGTCCCACTCTCAGATACCTGCTCCTCCATCACCCACACACAGTGTGTCCCACTCTGAGATACCTGCTCCCCCATCACCCACACACACTGTGTCCCACTCTCAGATACCTGCTCCTCCATCACCCACACAGTGTGTCCCACTCTCAGATACCTGCTCCTCCATCACCCACACACAGTGTGTCCCACTCTCAGATACCTGCTCCTCCATCACCCACACACAGTGTGTCCCACTCTCAGATACCTGCTCCCCCATCACCCACACACACTGTGTCCCACTCTCAGATACCTGCTCCTCCATCACCCACAAAGTGTGTCCCACTCTCAGATACCTGCTCCTCCATCACCCACACAGTGTGTCCCACTCTCAGATACCTGCTCCATCACCCACACAGTGTGTCCCACTCTCAGATACCTGCTCCTCCATCACCCACACAGTGTGTCCCACTCTCAGATACCTGCTCCTCCATCACCCACACACAGTGTGTCCCACTCTCAGATACCTGCTCCTCCATTACCCACACAGTGTGTCCCACTCTCAGATACCTGCTCCTCCATTACCCACACAGTGTGTCCCACTCTCAGATACCTGCTCCTCCATCACCCACACAGTGTGTCCCACTCTCAGATACCTGCTCCTCCATCACCCACACAGTGTGTCCCACTCACAGATACCTGCTCCTCCATCACCCACACACAGTGTGTCCCACTCTCAGATACCTACTCCTCCATCACCCACACAGTGTGTCCCACTCTCAGATACCTGCTCCTCCATCACCCACACAGTGTGTCCCACTCTCAGATACCTGCTCCTCCATCACCCACACACAGTGTGTCCCACTCTCAGATACCTGCTCCATCACCCACACACAGTGTGTCCCACTCTCAGATACCTGCTCCTCCATCACCCACACACAGTGTGTCCCACTCTCAGATACCTGCTCCTCCATCACCCACACACAGTGTGTCCCACTCTCAGATACCTGCTCCTCCATCACCCACACACAGTGTGTCCCACTCTCAGATACCTGCTCCTCCATCACCCACACAGTGTGTCCCACTCTCAGATACCTGCTCCTCCATTACCCACACACAGTGTGTCCCACTCTCAGATACTTGCTCCTCCATTACCCACACAGTGTGTCCCACTCTCAGATACCTGCTCCTCCATCACCCACACACAGTGTGTCCCACTCTCAGATACCTGCTCCATCACCCACACACAGTGTGTCCCACTCTCAGATACCTGCTCCTCCATCACCCACACACAGTGTGTCCCACTCTCAGATACCTGCTCCTCCATCACCCACACACAGTGTGTCCCACTCTCAGACACTTGCTCCTCCATCACCCACACACAGTGTGTCCCACTCTCAGATACCTGCTCCTCCATCGCCCACACACAGTGTGTCCCACTCTCAGATACTTGCTCCTCCATCACCCACACACAGTGTATCCCACTCTCAGATACCTGCTCCTCCATCACCCACACACAGTGTGTCCCACTCTCAGATACCTGCTCCTCCATCACCCACACAGTGTGTCCCACTCTCAGATACCTGCTCCTCCATCACCCACACAGTGTGTCCCACTCTCAGATACCTGCTCCTCCATCACCCACACACAGTGTGTCCCACTCTCAGATACCTGCTCCTCCATCACCCACACACAGTGTGTCCCACTCTCAGATACCTGCTCCATCACCCACACAGTGTGTCCCACTCTCAGATACCTGCTCCTCCATCACCCACACACAGTGTGTCCCACTCTCAGATACCTGCTCCTCCATCACCCACACACAGTGTGTCCCACTCTCAGATACCTGCTCCTCCATCACCCACACACAGTGTGTCCCACTCTCAGATACCTGCTCCTCCATCACCCACACAGTGTGTCCCACTCTCAGATACCTGCTCCTCCATCACCCACACACAGTGTGTTCCACTCTCAGATACCTGCTCCATTACCCACACAGTGTGTCCCACTCTCAGATACCTGCTCCTCCATCACTCACACACAGTGTGTCCCACTCTCAGATACCTGCTCCTCCATCACCCACACAGTGTGTCCCACTCTCAGATACCTGCTCCTCCATCACCCACACACAGTGTGTCCCACTCTCAGATACCTGCTCCTCCATCACCCACACACAGTGTGTCCCACTGTCAGATACCTGCTCCATCACCCACACAGTGTGTCCCACTCTCAGATACCTGCTCCATCACCCACACACAGTGTGTCCCACTCTCAGATACCTGCTCCTCCATCACCCACACAGTGTGTCCCACTCTCAGATACCTGTTCCATCACCCACACAGTGTGTCCCACTCTCAGATACCTGCTCCATCACCCACACACAGTGTGTCCCACTCTCAGATACCTGCTCCTCCATCACCCACACACAGTGTGTCCCACTCTCAGATACCTACTCCTCCATCACCCACACACAGTGTGTCCCACTCTCAGATACCTGCTCCTCCATCACCCACACAGTGTGTCCCACTCTCAGATACCTGCTCCTCCATTACCCACACACAGTGTGTCCCACTCTCAGATACTTGCTCCTCCATTACCCACACAGTGTGTCCCACTCTCAGATACCTGCTCCATCACCTACACACAGTGTGTCCCACTCTCAGATACCTGCTGCTCCATCACCCACACACAGTGTGTCCCACTCTCAGATACCTGCTCCTCCATCACCCACACACAGTGTGTCCCACTCTCAGATACTTGCTCCTCCATTACCCACACAGTGTGTCCCACTCTCAGATACCTGCTCCTCCATCACCCACACAGTGTGTCCCACTCTCAGATACCTGCTCCTCTATCATCCACACAGTGTGTCCCACTCTCAGATACCTGCTCCTCCATCACCCACACACAGTGTGTCCCACTCTGAGACACTTGCTCCTCCATCACCCACACACAGTGTGTCCCACTCTCAGATACCTGCTCCTCCATTACTAACACAGTGTGTCCCACTCTCAGATACCTGCTCCTCCATCACCCACACACAGTGTGTCCCACTCTCAGATACCTGCTCCTCCATCACCCACACACAGTGTGTCCCACTCTCAGATACCTGCTCCTCTATCACCCACACAGTGTGTCCCACTCTCAGATACCTGCTCCTCCATCACCCACACACAGTGTGTCCCACTCTCAGATACCTGCTCCTCCATCACCCACACACAGTGTGTCCCACTCTCAGATACCTGCTCCTCCATCACCCACACACAGTGTGTCCCACTCTCAGATAACTGCTCCTCCATCACCCACACACAGTGTGTACCACTCTCAGATACCTGCTCCTCCATCACCCACACACAGTGTGTCCCACTCTCAGATACCTGCTCCTCCATCACCCACACACAGTGTGTCCCACTCTCAGATACCTGCTCCATCACCCACACAGTGTGTCCCACTCTCAGATACCTGCTCCATCACCCACACACAGTGTGTCCCACTCTCAGATACCTGCTCCTCCATCACCCACACAGTGTGTCCCACTCTCAGATACCTGCTCCTCCATCACCCACACACAGTGTGTCCCACTCTCAGATACCTACTGCTCCATCACCCACACACAGTGTGTCCCACTCTCAGATACCTACTCCTCCATCACCCACACAGTGTGTCCCACTCTCAGATACCTGCTCCTCCATCACCCACACAGTGTGTCCCAGTCTCAGATACCTGCTCCTCCATCACCCACACAGTGTGTCCCACTCTCAGATACCTGCTCCTCCATCACCCACACAGTGTGTCCCACTCTCAGATACCTGCTCCTCCATCACCCACACACAGTGTGTCCCACTCTCAGATACCTACTCCTCCATCACCCACACACAGTGTGTCCCACTCTCAGATACCTACTCCTCCATCACCCACACAGTGTGTCCCACTCTCAGATACCTGCTCCTCCATCACCCACACACAGTGTGTCCCACTCTCAGATACCTGCTCCTCCATCACCCACACAGTGTGTCCCAGTCTCAGATACCTGCTCCTCCATCACCCACACAGTGTGTCCCACTCTCAGACACCTGCTCCTCCATCACCCACACAGTGTGTCCCACTCTCAGATACCTACTCCTCCATCACCCACACACAGTGTGTCCCACTCTCAGATACCTGCTCCTCCATCACCCACACACAGTGTGTCCCACTCTCAGATACCTGCTCCTCCATCACCCACACACAGTGTGTCCCACTCTCAGATACCTGCTCCTCCATCACCCACACACATGTCCCACTCTCAGATACCTGCTCCTCCATCACCCACACACAGTGTGTCCCACTGTCAGATACCTGCTCCATCACCCACACAGTGTGTCCCACTCTCAGATACCTGCTCCATCACCCACACACAGTGTGTCCCACTCTCAGATACCTGCTCCTCCATCACCCACACAGTGTGTCCCACTCTCAGATACCTGTTCCATCACCCACACAGTGTGTCCCACTCTCAGATACCTGCTCCATCACCCACACACAGTGTGTCCCACTCTCAGATACCTGCTCCTCCATCACCCACACACAGTGTGTCCCACTCTCAGATACCTACTCCTCCATCACCCACACACAGTGTGTCCCACTCTCAGATACCTGCTCCTCCATCACCCACACAGTGTGTCCCACTCTCAGATACCTGCTCCTCCATTACCCACACACAGTGTGTCCCACTCTCAGATACTTGCTCCTCCATTACCCACACAGTGTGTCCCACTCTCAGATACCTACTCCTCCATCACCCACACACAGTGTGTTCCACTCTCAGATACCTGCTCCATCACACACACACAGTGTGTCCCACTCTCAGATACCTGCTCCTCCATCACCCACACACAGTGTGTCCCACTCTCAGATACCTGCTCCTCCATCACCCACACACAGTGTGTCCCACTCTCAGATACTTGCTCCTCCATTACCCACACAGTGTGTCCCACTCTCAGATACCTGCTCCTCCATCACCCACACACAGTGTGTCCCACTCTCATATACCTGCTCCTCTATCACCCACACAGTGTGTCCCACTCTCAGATACCTGCTCCTCCATCACTCACACACAGTGTGTCCCACTCTCAGATACCTGCTCCTCCATCACCCACACACAGTGTGTCCCACTCTCAGATACCTGCTCCTCCATCACCCACACACATGTCCCACTCTCAGATACCTGCTCCTCCATCACCCACACACAGTGTGTCCCACTCTCAGATACCTGCTCCTCCATCACCCACACACATGTCCCACTCTCAGATACCTGCTCCTCCATCACCCACACACAGTGTGTCCCACTGTCAGATACCTGCTCCATCACCCACACAGTGTGTCCCACTCTCAGATACCTGCTCCATCACCCACACACAGTGTGTCCCACTCTCAGATACCTGCTCCTCCATCACCCACACAGTGTGTCCCACTCTCAGATACCTGCTCCTCCATCACCCACACACAGTGTGTCCCACTCTCAGATACCTACTCCTCCATCACCCACACAGTGTGTCCCACTCTCAGATACCTGCTCCTCCATCACCCACACAGTGTGTCCCACTCTCAGATACCTGCTCCTCCATCACCCACACACAGTGTGTCCCACTCTCAGATACCTGCTCCATCACCCACACACAGTGTGTCCCACTCTCAGATACCTGCTCCTCCATCACCCACACACAGTGTGTCCCACTCTCAGATACCTGCTCCTCCATTACTAACACAGTGTGTCCCACTCTCAGATACCTGCTCCTCCATCACCCACATACAGTGTGTCCCACTCTCAGATACCGGCTCCCCCATCACCCACACACAGTGTGTCCCACTCTCAGATACCTGCTCCTCCATCACCCACACACAGTGTGTCCCACTCTCAGATACCTGCTCCTCTATCACCCACACAGTGTGTCCCACTCTCAGATACCTGCTCCTCCATCACCCACACACAGTGTGTCCCACTCTCAGATACCTGCTCCTCCATCACCCACACACAGTGTGTCCCACTCTCAGATACCTGCTCCTCCATCACCCACACACAGTGTGTCCCACTCTCAGATAACTGCTCCTCCATCACCCACACAGTGTGTCCCACTCTCAGATACCTGCTCCTCCATCACCCACACACATGTCCCACTCTCACATACCTGCTCCTCCATCACCCACACACAGTGTGTCCCACTCTCAGATACCTGCTCCATCACCCACACACAGTGTGTCCCACTCTCAGATACCTGCTCCTCCATCACCCACACACAGTGTGTCCCACTCTCAGATACCTGCTCCATCACCCACACAGTGTGTCCCACTCTCAGATACCTGCTCCTCCATCACCCACACACAGTGTGTCCCACTCTCAGATACTTGCTCCTCCATCACCCACACACAGTGTGTCCCACTCTCAGATACCTGCTCCCCCATCACCCACACACAGTGTGTCCCACTCTCAGATACCTGCTCCTCCATCACCCACACACAGTGTGTCCCACTCTCAGATACTTGCTCCTCCATCACCCACACACAGTGTGTCCCACTCTCAGATACCTGCTCCTCCATCACCCACACACAGTGTGTCCCACTCTCAGATACCTGCTCCTCCATCACCCACACATTGTGTCCCACTCTCAGATACCTGCTCCTCCATCACCCACACAGTGTGTCCCACTCTCAGATACCTGCTCCTCCATCACCCACACACAGTGTGTCCCACTCTCAGATACCTGCTCCTCTATCACCCACACAGTGTGTCCCACTCTCAGATACCTGCTCCTCCATCACCCACACACAGTGTGTCCCACTCTCAGACACTTGCTCCTCCATCACCCACACACAGTGTGTCCCATTCTCAGATACCTGCTCCTCCATTACCCACACACAGTGTGTCCCACTCTCAGATACCTGCTCCTCCATCATCCACACAGTGTGTCCCACTCTCAGATACCTGCTCCTCCATCACCCACACACAGTGTGTCCCACTCTCAGATACTTGCTCCTCCATTACCCACACAGTGTGTCCCACTCTCAGATACCTGCTCCTCCATCACCCACACACAGTGTGTCCCACTCTCAGATACCTGCTCCTCTATCACCCACACAGTGTGTCCCACTCTCAGATACCTGCTCCTCCATCACTCACACACAGTGTGTCCCACTCTCAGATACCTGCTCCTCCATCACCCACACAGTGTGTCCCACTCTCAGATACCTGCTCCTCCATCACCCACACACATGTCCCACTCTCAGATACCTGCTCCTCCATCACCCACACACAGTGTGTCCCACTCTCAGATACCTGCTCCATCACCCACACAGTGTGTCCCACTCTCAGATACCTGCTCCATCACCCACACAGTGTGTCCCACTCTCAGATACCTGCGCCATCACCCACACACAGTGTGTCCCACTCTCAGATACCTGCTCCTCCATCACCCACACACAGTGTGTCCCACTCTCAGATACCTGCTCCTCCATCACCCACACACAGTGTGTCCCACTCTCAGATACTTGCTTCTCCATCACCCACACACAGTGTGTCCCACTCTCAGATACCTGCTCCTCCATCACCCACACACAGTGTGTCCCACTCTCAGATACCTGCTCCTCCATCACCCACACAGTGTGTCCCACTCTCAGATACCTGCTCCTCCATCACCCACACACACTGTGTCCCACTCTCAGATACCTGCTCCCCCATCACCCACACACACTGTGTCCCACTCTCAGATACCTGCTCCTCCATCACCCACACAGTGTGTCCCACTCTCAGATACCTGTTCCATCACCCACACACAGTGTGTCCCACTCTCAGATACCTACTCCTCCATCACCCACACAGTGTGTCCCACTCTCAGATACCTGCTCCTCCATCACCCACACAGTGTGTCCCACTCTCAGATACCTGCTCCTCCATCACCCACACACAGTGTGTCCCACTCTCAGATACCTGCTCCATCACCCACACACAGTGTGTCCCACTCTCAGATACCTGCTCCTCCATCACCCACACACAGTGTGTCCCACTCTCAGATACCTGCTCCTCCATTACTAACACAGTGTGTCCCACTCTCAGATACCTGCTCCTCCATCACCCACATACAGTGTGTCCCACTCTCAGATACCGGCTCCCCCATCACCCACACACAGTGTGTCCCACTCTCAGATACCTGCTCCTCCATCACCCACACACAGTGTGTCCCACTCTCAGATACCTGCTCCTCTATCACCCACACAGTGTGTCCCACTCTCAGATACCTGCTCCTCCATCACCCACACACAGTGTGTCCCACTCTCAGATACCTGCTCCTCCATCACCCACACACAGTGTGTCCCACTCTCAGATACCTGCTCCTCCATCACCCACACACAGTGTGTCCCACTCTCAGATAACTGCTCCTCCATCACCCACACAGTGTGTCCCACTCTCAGATACTTGCTCCTCCATCACCCACACACAGTGTGTCCCACTCTCAGATACCTGCTCCCCCATCACCCACACACAGTGTGTCCCACTCTCAGATACCTGCTCCTCCATCACCCACACACAGTGTGTCCCACTCTCAGATACTTGCTCCTCCATCACCCACACACAGTGTGTCCCACTCTCAGATACCTGCTCCTCCATCACCCACACACAGTGTGTCCCACTCTCAGATACCTGCTCCTCCATCACCCACACAGTGTGTCCCACTCTCAGATACCTGCTCCTCCATCACCCACACACAGTGTGTCCCACTCTCAGATACCTGCTCCTCCATCACCCACACAGTGTGTCCCACTCTCAGATACCTGCTCCTCCATCACCCACACAGTGTGTCCCACTCTCAGATACCTGCTCCTCCATTACCCACACAGTGTGTCCCACTCTCAGATACCTGCTCCTCCATCACCCACACAGTGTGTCCCACTCTCAGATACCTGCTCCTCCATTACCCACACAGTGTGTCCCACTCTCAGATACCTGCTCCTCCATCACCCACACACAGTGTGTCCCACTCTCAGATACCTACTCCTCCATCACCCACACACACTGTGTCCCACTCTCAGATACCTACTCCTCCATCACCCACACAGTGTGTCCCACTCTCAGATACGTGCTCCTCCATCACCCACACACAGTGTGTCCCACTCTCAGATACCTGCTCCTCCATCACCCACACACAGTGTGTCCCACTCTCAGATACTTGCTCCTCCATTACCCACACAGTGTGTCCCACTCTCAGATACCTGCTCCATCACCCACACAGTGTGTCCCACTCTCAGATACCTGCGCCATCACCCACACACAGTGTGTCCCACTCTCAGATACCTGCTCCTCCATCACCCACACACAGTGTGTCCCACTCTCAGATACCTGCTCCTCCATCACCCACACAGTGTGTCCCACTCTCAGATACCTGCTCCTCCATCACCCACACACACTGTGTCCCACTCTCAGATACCTGCTCCCCCATCACCCACACACACTGTGTCCCACTCTCAGATACCTGCTCCTCCATCACCCACACAGTGTGTCCCACTCTCAGATACCTGCTCCTCCATCACCCACACAGTGTGTCCCACTCTCAGATACCTGCTCCTCCATCACCCACACAGTGTGTCCCACTCTCAGATACCTGCTCCTCCATCACCCACACACAGTGTGTCCCACTCTCAGATACCTGCTCCTCCATCACCCACACATTGTGTCCAACTCTCAGATACCTGCTCCTCCATTACCCACACAGTGTGTCCCACTCTCAGATACCTGCTCCTCCATCACCCACACACAGTGTGTCCCACTCTCAGATACCTACTCCTCCATCACCCACACACAGTGTGTCCCACTCTCAGATACCTTCTCCTCCATCACCCACACAGTGTGTCCCACTCTCAGATACCTGCTCCTCCATCACCCACACACAGTGTGTCCCACTCTCAGATACCTGCTCCTCCATCACCCACACAGTGTGTCCCACTCTCAGATACCTGCTCCTCCATTACCCACACAGTGTGTCCCACTCTCAGATACCTGCTCCTCCATTACCCACACAGTGTGTCCCACTCTCAGATACCTGCTCCTCCATCACCCGCACAGTGTGTCCCACTCTCAGATACTTGCTCCTCCATCACCCACACAGTGTGTCCCACTCTCAGATACTTGCTCCTCCATTACCCACACAGTGTGTCCCACTCTCAGATACCTGCTCCTCCATCACCCACGCACAGTGTGTCCCACTCTCAGATACCTGCTCCTCCATCACCCACACACAGTGTGTCCCACTCTCAGGTACCTGCTCCTCCATCACCCACACACAGTGTGTCCCACTCTCAGATACCTGCTCCATCACCCACACACAGTGTGTCCCACTCTCAGATACCTGCTCCTCCATCACCCACACAGTGTGTCCCACTCTCAGATACCTGCTCCTCCATTACCCACACACAGTGTGTCCCACTCTCAGATACTTGCTCCTCCATTACCCACACAGTGTGTCCCACTCTCAGATACCTGCTCCTCCATCACCCACACACAGTGTGTCCCACTCTCAGATACCTGCTCCATCACCCACACACAGTGTGTCCCACTCTCAGATACCTGCTCCTCCATCACCCACACACAGTGTGTCCCACTCTCAGATACCTGCTCCTCCATCACCCACACACAGTGTGTCCCACTCTCAGATACTTGCTCCTCCATCACCCACACAGTGTGTCCCACTCTCAGATACCTGCTCCTCTATCACCCACACAGTGTGTCCCACTCTCAGATACCTGCTCCTCCATTACCCACACACAGTGTGTCCCACTCTCAGATACCTGCTCCTCCATCACCCACACACAGTGTGTCACACTCTCAGATACTTGCTCCTCCATTACCCACACACAGTGTGTCCCACTCTCAGATACCTGCTCCTCCATCACCCACACACAGTGTGTCCCACTCTCAGATACCTGCTCCTCCATCACCCACACACAGTGTGTCCCACTCTCAGATACCTGCTCCTCCATCACCCACACAGTGTGTCCCACTCTCAGATACCTGCTCCTCCATCACCCACACAGTGTGTCCCACTCTCAGATACCTGCTCCTCTATCACCCACACAATGTGTCCCACTCTCAGATACCTGCTGCTCCATCACCCACACAGAGTGTGTCCCACTCTCAGACACTTGCTCCTCCATCACCCACACACAGTGTGTCCCACTCTCAGATACCTGCTCCTCCATTACTAACACAGTGTGTCCCACTCTCAGATACCTGCTCCTCCATCACCCACATACAGTGTGTCCCACTCTCAGATACCGGCTCCCCCATCACCCACACACAGTGTGTCCCACTCTCAGATACCTGCTCCTCCATCACCCACACACAGTGTGTCCCACTCTCAGATTCCTGCTCCTCTATCACCCACACAGTGTGTCCCACTCTCAGATACCTGCTCCTCCATCACCCACACACAGTGTGTCCCACTCTCAGATACCTGCTCCTCCATCACCCACACACAGTGTGTCCCACTCTCAGATACCTGCTCCTCCATCACCCACACACAGTGTGTCCCACTCTCAGATAACTGCTCCTCCATCACCCACACACAGTGTGTACCACTCTCAGATACCTGCTCCTCCATCACCCACACACAGTGTGTCCCACTCTCAGATACCTGCTCCTCCATCACCCACACACAGTGTGTCCCACTCTCAGATACCTGCTCCTCCATCACCCACACACAGTGTGTCCCACTCTCAGATACCTGCTCCATCACCCACACACAGTGTGTCCCACTCTCAGATACCTGCTCCTCCATCACCCACACAGTGTGTCCCACTCTCAGATACCTGCTCCTCCATCACCCACACACAGTGTGTCCCACTCTCAGATACCTGCTCCATTACCCACACAGTGTGTCCCACTCTCAGATACCTGCTCCTCCATCACCCACACAGTGTGTCCCACTCTCAGATACCTGCTCCTCCATCACCCACACAGTGTGTCCCACTCTCAGATACCTGCTCCTCCATCACCCACACAGTGTGTCCCACTCTCAGATACCTGCGCCTCCATCACCCACACAGTGTGTCCCACTCTCAGATACCTGCTCCTAAATCACCCACACAGTGTGTCCCACTCTCAGATACCTGCTCCTCCATCACCCACACACATGTCCCACTCTCAGATACCTGCTCCTCCATCACCCACACACAGTGTGTCCCACTCTCAGATACCTGCTCCATCACCCACACAGTGTGTCCCACTCTCAGATACCTGCTCCATCACCCACACACAGTGTGTCCCACTCTCAGATACCTGCTCCTCCATCACCCACACACAGTGTGTCCCACTCTCAGATACCTGCTCCTCCATCACCCACACACAGTGTGTCCCACTCTCAGATACTTGCTCCTCCATCACCCACACACAGTGTGTCCCACTCTCAGATACCTGCTCCTCCATCACCCACACACAGTGTGTCCCACTCTCAGATACCTGCTCCTCCATCACCCACACAGTGTGTCCCACTCTCAGATACCTGCTCCTCCATCACCCACACAGTGTGTCCCACTCTCAGATACCTGCTCCTCCATCACCCACACAATGTGTCCCACTCTTAGATACCTGCTCCATCACCCACACACAGTGTGTCCCACTCTCAGATACCTGCTCCCCCATCACCCACACACACTGTGTCCCACTCTCAGATACCTGCTCCTCCATCACCCACACAGTGTGTCCCACTCTCAGATACCTGCTCCTCCATCACCCACACAGTGTGTCCCACTCTCAGATACCTGCTCCTCCATCACCCACACAGTGTGTTCCACTCTCAGATACCTGCTCCTCCATCACCCACACAGTGTGTCCCACTCTCAGATACCTGCTCCATCACCCACAGTGTGTCCCACTCTCAGATACCTGCTCCTCCATCACCCACACAGTGTGTCCCACTCTCAGATACCTGCTCCTCCATTACCCACACAGTGTGTCCCACTCTCAGATACCTGCTCCTCCATTACCCACACAGTGTGTCCCACTCTCAGATACCTGCTCCTCCATCACCCACACAGTGTGTCCCACTCTCAGATACCTGCTCCTCCATCACCCACACACAGTGTGTCCCACTCTCAGATACCTGCTCCTCCATCACCCACACAGTGTGTCCCAGTCTCAGATACCTGCTCCTCCATCACCCACACACAGTGTGTCCCACTCTCAGATACCTGCTCCTCCATCACCCACACAGTGTGTCCCACTCTCAGATACCTGCTCCATCACCCACACACAGTGTGTCCCACTCTCAGATACCTGCTCCTCCATCACCCACACACAGTGTGTCCCACTCTCAGATACCTACTCCTCCATCACCCACACACAGTGTGTCCCACTCTCAGATACCTGCTCCTCCATCACCCACACAGTGTGTCCCACTCTCAGATACCTGCTCCTCCATTACCCACACACAGTGTGTCCCACTCTCAGATACCTGCTCCTCCATCACCCACACACAGTGTGTCCCACTCTCAGATACCTGCTCCTCCATCACCCACACAGTGTGTCCCACTCTCAGATACTTGCTCCTCCATTACCCACACAGTGTGTCCCACTCTCAGATACCTACTCCTCCATCACCCACACACAGTGTGTCCCACTCTCAGATACCTGCTCCATCACCCACACAGTGTGTCCCACTCTCAGATAACTGCTCCATCACCCACAACACAGTGTGTCCCACTCTCAGATACCTGCTCCTCCATCACCCACACACAGTGTGTCCCACTCTCAGAGACCTGCTCCATCACCCACACAGTGTGTCCCACTCTCAGATACCTGCTCCATCACCCACACACAGTGTGTCCCACTCTCAGATACCTGCTCCTCCATCACCCACACACAGTGTGTCCCACTCTCAGATACCTGCTCCTCCATCACCCACACACAGTGTGTCCCACTCTCAGATACTTGCTCCTCCATCACCCACACACAGTGTGTCCCACTCTCAGATACCTGCTCCTCCATCACCCACACACAGTGTGTCCCACTCTCAGATACCTGCTCCTCCATCACCCACACAGTGTGTCCCACTCTCAGATACCTGCTCCTCCATCACCCACACACAGTGTGTCCCACTCTCAGATACCTGCTCCTCCATCACCCACACATTGTGTCCCACTCTCAGATACCTGCTCCTCCATTACCCACACAGTGTGTCCCACTCTCAGATACCTGCTCCTCCATCACCCACACACAGTGTGTCCCACTCTCAGATACCTACTCCTCCATCACCCACACACAGTGTGTCCCACTCTCAGATACCTACTCCTCCATCACCCACACAGTGTGTTCCACTCTCAGATACCTGCTCCTCCATCACCCACACACAGTGTGTCCCACTCTCAGATACCTGCTCCTCCATCACCCACACAGTGTGTCCCACTCTCAGATACCTGCTCCTCCATTACCCACACACAGTGTTTCCCACTCTCAGATACTTGCTCCTCCATTACCCACACAGTGTGTCCCACTCTCAGATACCTGCTCCTCCATCACCCACACACAGTGTGTCCCACTCTCAGATACCTGCTCCATCACCCACACACAGTGTGTCCCACTCTCAGATACTTGCTCCTCCATCACCCACACACAGTGTGTCCCACTCTCAGATACTTGCTCCTCCATTACCCTCACAGTGTGTCCCACTCTCAGATACCTGCTCCTCCATCACCCACACACAGTGTGTCCCACTCTCATATACTTGCTCCTCCATTACCCACACAGTGTGTCCCACTCTCAGATACTTGCTCCTCCATTACCCACACAGTGTGTCCCACTCTCAGATACCTGCTCCTCCATCACCCACACACAGTGTGTCCCACTCTCAGATACCTGCTCCTCCATCACCCACACACAGTGTGTCCCACTCTCAGATACTTGCTCCTCCATTACCCACACAGTGTGTCCCACTCTCAGATACCTGCTCCTCCATCACCCACACAGTGTGTCCCACTCTCAGATACCTGCTCCTCCATCACCCACACAGTGTGTCCCACTCTCAGATATCTGCTCCTCCATCACCCACACAGTGTGTCCCACTCTCAGATACCTGCTCCTCCATCACCCACACAGTGTGTCCCACTCTCCGATACCTGCTCCTCCATCACCCACACAGTGTGTCCCACTCTCAGATACCTGCTCCTCCATTACCCACACAGTGTGTCCCACTGTCAGATACCTGCTCCTCCATCACCCACACAGTGTGTCCCACTCTCAGATACCTTCTCCATCACCCACACACAGTGTGTCCCACTCTCAGATACCTGCTCCTCCATCACCCACACAGTGTGTCCCACTCTCAGATACCTGCTCCTCCATTACCCACACAGTGTGTCCCACTCTCAGATACCTGCTCCTCCATCACCCACACACAGTGTGTCCCACTCTCAGATACCTGCTCCTCCATTACCCACACAGTGTGTCCCACTCTCAGATACCTGCTCCTCCATTACCCACACAGTGTGTCCCACTCTCAGATACCTGCTCCTCCATCACCCACACAGTGTGTCCCACTCTCAGATACCTGCTCCTCCATCACCCACACAGTGTGTCCCACTCTCAGATACCTGCTCCTCCATCACCCACACAGTGTGTCCCACTCTCAGATACCTGCTCCTCCATCACCCACACACAGTGTGTCCCACTCTCAGATACCTGCTCCTCCATCACCCACACAGTGTGTCCCAGTCTCAGATACCTGCTCCTCCATCACCCACACAGTGTGTCCCACTCTCAGATACCTGCTCCTCCATCACCCACACAGTGTGTCCCACTCTCAGATACCTGCTCCATCACCCACACACAGTGTGTCCCACTCTCAGATACCTGCTCCTCCATCACCCACACACAGTGTGTCCCACTCTCAGATACCTACTCCTCCATCACCCACACACAGTGTGTCCCACTCTCAGATACCTGCTCCTCCATCACCCACACAGTGTGTCCCACTCTCAGATACCTGCTCCTCCATTACCCACACACAGTGTGTCCCACTCTCAGATACTTGCTCCTCAATTACCCACACAGTGTGTCCCACTCTCAGATACCTACTCCTCCATCACCCACACACAGTGTGTCCCACTCTCAGATACCTGCTCCATCACCCACACACAGTGTGTCCCACTCTCAGATACCTGCTCCTCCATCACCCACACACAGTGTGTCCCACTCTCAGATACTTGCTCCTCCATTACCCACACAGTGTGTCCCATTCTCAGATACTTGCTCCTCCATTACCCACATAGTGTGTCCCACTCTCAGATACCTGCTCCTCCATCACCCACACAGTGTGTCCCACTCTCAGATACCTGCTCCTCCATTACCCACACACAGTGTGTCCCACTCTCAGATACCTGCTCCTCCATCACCCACACAGTGTGTCCCACTCTCAGATACCTGCTCCTCCATCACCCACACACAGTGTGTCCCACTCTCAGATACTTGCTCCTCCATTACCCACACAGTGTGTCCCACTCTCAGATACCTGCTCCTCCATCACCCACACACAGTGTGTCCCACTCTCAGATACCTGCTCCTCTATCACCCACACAGTGTGTCCCACTCTCAGATACCTGCTCCTCCATCACTCACACACAGTGTGTCCCACTCTCAGATACCTGCTCCATCACCCACACACAGTGTGTCCCACTCTCAGATACCTGCTCCTCCATCACCCACACACAATGTGTCCCACTCTCAGATACCTGCTCCATCACCCACACAGTGTGTCCCACTCTCAGATAACTGCTCCATCACCCACAACACAGTGTGTCCCACTCTCAGATACCTGCTCCTCCATCACCCACACACAGTGTGTCCCACTCTCAGAGACCTGCTCCATCACCCACACAGTGTGTCCCACTCTCAGATACCTGCTCCATCACCCACACACACTGTGTCCCACTCTCAGATACCTGCTCCTCCATCACCCGCACACAGTGTGTCCCACTCTCAGATACCTGCTCCTCCATCACCCACACACAGTGTGTCCCACTCTCAGATACTTGCTCCTCCATCACCCACACACAGTGTGTCCCACTCTCAGATACCTGCTCCTCCATCACCCACACACAGTGTGTCCCACTCTCAGATACCTGCTCCTCCATCACCCACACAGTGTGTCCCACTCTCAGATACCTGCTCCTCCATCACCCACACACAGTGTGTCCCACTCTCAGATACCTGCTCCTCCATCACCCACACATTGTGTCCCACTCTCAGATACCTGCTCCTCCATTACCCACACAGTGTGTCCCACTCTCAGATACCTGCTCCTCCATCACCCACACACACAGTGTGTCCCACTCTCAGATACCTGCTCCTCCATCACCCACACACAGTGTGTCCCACTCTCAGATACCTACTCCTCCATCACCCACACAGTGTGTCCCACTCTCAGATACCTGCTCCTCCATCACCCACACACAGTGTGTCCCACTCTCAGATACCTGCACCTCCATCACCCACACAGTGTGTCCCACTCTCAGATACCTGCTCCTCCATTACCCACACACAGTGTTTCCCACTCTCAGATACTTGCTCCTCCATTACCCACACAGTGTGTCCCACTCTCAGATACCTGCTCCTCCATCACCCACACACAGTGTGTCCCACTCTCAGATACCTGCTCCATCACCCACACACAGTGTGTCCCACTCTCAGATACTTGCTCCTCCATCACCCACACACAGTGTGTCCCACTCTCAGATACTTGCTCCTCCATTACCCACACAGTGTGTCCCACTCTCAGATACCTGCTCCTCCATCACCCACACACAGTGTGTCCCACTCTCATATACTTGCTCCTCCATTACCCACACAGTGTGTCCCACTCTCAGATACTTGCTCCTCCATTACCCACACAGTGTGTCCCACTCTCAGATACCTGCTCCTCCATCACCCACACACAGTGTGTCCCACTCTCAGATACCTGCTCCTCCATCACCCACACACAGTGTGTCCCACTCTCAGATACTTGCTCCTCCATTACCCACACAGTGTGTCCCACTCTCAGATACCTGCTCCTCCATCACCCACACAGTGTGTCCCACTCTCAGATACCTGCTCCTCCATCACCCACACAGTGTGTCCCACTCTCAGATATCTGCTCCTCCATCACCCACACAGTGTGTCCCACTCTCAGATACCTGCTCCTCCATCACCCACACAGTGTGTCCCACTCTCAGATACCTGCTCCTCCATCACCCACACAGTGTGTCCCACTCTCAGATACCTGCTCCTCCATTACCCACACAGTGTGTCCCACTGTCAGATACCTGCTCCTCCATCACCCACACAGTGTGTCCCACTCTCAGATACCTTCTCCATCACCCACACACAGTGTGTCCCACTCTCAGATACCTGCTCCTCCATCACCCACACAGTGTGTCCCACTCTCAGATACCTGCTCCTCCATTACCCACACAGTGTGTCCCACTCTCAGATACATGCTCCTCCATCACCCACACACAGTGTGTCCCACTCTCAGATACCTGCTCCTCCATTATCCACACAGTGTGTCCCACTCTCAGATACCTGCTCCTCCATTACCCACACAGTGTGTCCCACTCTCAGATACCTGCTCCTCCATCACCCACACAGTGTGTCCCACTCTCAGATACCTGCTCCTCCATCACCCACACAGTGTGTCCCACTCTCAGATACCTGCTCCTCCATCACCCACACACAGTGTGTCCCACTCTCAGATACCTGCTCCTCCATCACCCACACAGTGTGTCCCAGTCTCAGATACCTGCTCCTCCATCACCCACACAGTGTGTCCCACTCTCAGATACCTGCTCCTCCATCACCCACACAGTGTGTCCCACTCTCAGATACCTGCTCCATCACCCACACACAGTGTGTCCCACTCTCAGATACTTGCTCCTCAATTACCCACACAGTGTGTCCCACTCTCAGATACCTACTCCTCCATCACCCACACACAGTGTGTCCCACTCTCAGATACCTGCTCCATCACCCACACACAGTGTGTCCCACTCTCAGATACCTGCTCCTCCATCACCCACACACAGTGTGTCCCACTCTCAGATACCTGCTCCTCCATCACCCACACACAGTGTGTCCCACTCTCAGATACTTGCTCCTCCATTACCCACACAGTGTGTCCCACTCTCAGATACCTGCTCCTCCATCACCCACATAGTGTGTCCCACTCTCAGATACCTGCTCCTCTATCACCCACACAGTGTGTCCCACTCTCAGATACCTGCTCCTCCATCACCCACACACAGTGTGTCCCACTCTCAGATACTTGCTCCTCCATTACCCACACAGTGTGTCCCACTCTCAGATACCTGCTCCTCCATCACCCACACAGTGTGTCCCACTCTCAGATACCTGCTCCTCTATCACCCACACAGTGTGTCCCACTCTCCGATACCTGCTCCATCACCCACACACAGTGTGTCCCACTCTCAGATACCTGCTCCTCCATCACCCACACAGTGTGTCCCACTCTCAGATACCTGCTCTCCATCACCCACACAGTGTGTCCCCACTCTCAGATACCTGCTCCTCTATCACCCACACAGTGTGTCCCACTCTCAGATACCTGCTCCTCCATCACCCACACACAGTGTGTCCCACTCTCAGACACTTGCTCCTCCATCACCCACACACAGTGTGTCCCACTCTCAGATACCTGCTCCTCCATTACTAACACAGTGTGTCCCACTCTCAGATACCTGCTCCTCCATCACCCACATACAGTGTGTCCCACACTCAGATACCGGCTCCCCCATCACCCACACACAGTGCGTCCCACTCTCAGATACCTGCTCCTCCATCACCCACACACAGTGTGTCCCACTCTCAGATACCTGCTCCTCTATCACCCACACAGTGTGTCCCACTCTCAGATACCTGCTCCTCCATCACCCACACAGTGTGTCCCACTCTCAGATACCTGCTCCTCCATTACCCACACACAGTGTGTCCCACTCTCAGATACCTGCTCCTCCATCACCCACACACAGTGTGTCCCACTCTCAGATACTTGCTCCTCCATCACCCACACACAGTGTGTCCCACTCTCAGATACTTGCTCCTCCATTACCCACACACAGTGTGTCCCACTCTCAGATACCTGCTCCATCACCCACACAGTGTGTCCCACTCTCAGATACCTGCTCCTCCATCACCCACACACAGTGTGTCCCACTCTCAGATACCTGCTCCTCCATCACCCACACACAGTGTGTCCCACTCTCAGATACCTGCTCCTCCATCACCCACACACAGTGTGTCCCACTCTCAGATACCTGCTCCTCCATCACCCACACACAGTGTGTCCCACTCTCAGATACCTGCTCCTCCATCACCCACACAGTGTGTCCCACTCTCAGATACCTGCTCCATCACCCACACAGTGTGTCCCACTCTCAGATACCTGCTCCTCCATCACTCACACACAGTGTGTCCCACTCTCAGATACCTGCTCCTCCATCACCCACACAGTGTGTCCCACTCTCAGATACCTGCTCCTCCATCATCCACACACATGTCCCACTCTCAGATACCTGCTCCTCCATCACCCACACAGTGTGTCCCACTCTCAGATACCTGCTCCATCACCCACACAGTGTGTCCCACTCTCAGATACCTGCTCCTCCATCACTCACACACAGTGTGTCCCACTCTCAGATACCTGCTCCTCCATCACCCACACAGTGTGTCCCACTCTCAGATACCTGCTCCTCCATCATCCACACACATGTCCCACTCTCAGATACCTGCTCCTCCATCACCCACACAGTGTGTCCCACTCTCAGATACCTGCTCCTCCATCACCCACACACAGTGTGTCCCACTCTCAGATACCTGCTCCTCCATCACCCACACACAGTGTGTCCCACTCTCAGATACCTGCTCCATCACCCACACACAGTGTGTCCCACTCTCAGATACCTGCTCCTCCATCACCCACACAGTGTGTCCCACTCTCAGATACCTGCTCCATCACCCACACAGTGTGTCCCACTCTCAGATACCTGCTCCATCACCCACACACAGTGTGTCCCACTCTCAGATACGTGCTCCTCCATCACCCACACACAGTGTGTCCCACTCTCAGATACCTACTCCTCTATCACCCACACAGTGTGTCCCACTCTCAGATACCTGCTCCTCCATCACCCACACAGTGTGTCCCACTCTCAGACACCTGCTCCTCCATCACCCACACACATGTCCCACTCTCACATACCTGCTCCTCCATCACCCACACACAGTGTGTCCCACTCTCAGATACCTGCTCCATCACCCACACAGTGTGTCCCACTCTCAGATACCTGCTCCATCACCCACACACGGTGTGTCCCACTCTCAGATACCTGCTCCTCCATCACCCACACACAATGTGTCCCACTCTCAGATACCTGCTCCATCACCCACACAGTGTGTCCCACTCTCAGATAACTGCTCCATCACCCACAACACAGTGTGTCCCACTCTCAGATACCTGCTCCTCCATCACCCACACACAGTGTGTCCCACTCTCAGAGACCTGCTCCATCACCCACACAGTGTGTCCCACTCTCAGATACCTGCTCCATCACCCACACACAGTGTGTCCCACTCTCAGATACCTGCTCCTCCATCACCCACACACAGTGTGTCCCACTCTCAGATACCTGCTCCTCCATCACCCACACACAGTGTGTCCCACTCTCAGATACTTGCTCCTCCATCACCCACACACAGTGTGTCCCACTCTCAGATACCTGCTCCTCCATCACCCACACACAGTGTGTCCCACTCTCAGATACCTGCTCCTCCATCACCCACACAGTGTGTCCCACTCTCAGATACCTGCTCCTCCATCACCCACACACAGTGTGTCCCACTCTCAGATACCTGCTCCTCCATCACCCACACATTGTGTCCCACTCTCAGATACCTGCTCCTCCATTACCCACACAGTGTGTCCCACTCTCAGATACCTGCTCCTCCATCACCCACACACAGTGTGTCCCACTCTCAGATACCTACTCCTCCATCACCCACACACAGTGTGTCCCACTCTCAGATACCTACTCCTCCATCACCCACACAGTGTGTCCCACTCTCAGATACCTGCTCCTCCATCACCCACACACAGTGTGTCCCACTCTCAGATACCTGCACCTCCATCACCCACACAGTGTGTCCCACTCTCAGATACCTGCTCCTCCATTACCCACACACAGTGTTTCCCACTCTCAGATACTTGCTCCTCCATTACCCACACAGTGTGTCCCACTCTCAGATACCTGCTCCTCCATCACCCACACACAGTGTGTCCCACTCTCAGATACCTGCTCCATCACCCACACACAGTGTGTCCCACTCTCAGATACCTGCTCCATCACCCACACACAGTGTGTCCCACTCTCAGATACCTGCTCCTCCATCACCCACACAGTGTGTCCCACTCTCAGATACCTGCTCCTCCATTACCCACACAGTGTGTCCCACTCTCAGATACCTGCTCCTCCATCACCCACACACAGTGTGTCCCACTCTCAGATACCTGCTCCTCCATTACCCACACAGTGTGTCCCACTCTCAGATACCTGCTCCTCCATTACCCACACAGTGTGTCCCACTCTCAGATACCTGCTCCTCCATCACCCACACAGTGTGTCCCACTCTCAGATACCTGCTCCTCCATCACCCACACAGTGTGTCCCACTCTCAGATACCTGCTCCTCCATCACCCACACACAGTGTGTCCCACTCTCAGATACCTGCTCCTCCATCACCCACACAGTGTGTCCCAGTCTCAGATACCTGCTCCTCCATCACCCACACAGTGTGTCCCACTCTCAGATACCTGCTCCTCCATCACCCACACCGTGTGTCCCACTCTCAGATACCTGCTCCATCACCCACACACAGTGTGTCCCACTCTCAGATACCTGCTCCTCCATCACCCACACACAGTGTGTCCCACTCTCAGATACCTACTCCTCCATCACCCACACACAGTGTGTCCCACTCTCAGATACCTGCTCCTCCATCACCCACACAGTGTGTCCCACTCTCAGATACCTGCTCCTCCATTACCCACACACAGTGTGTCCCACTCTCAGATACTTGCTCCTCAATTACCCACACAGTGTGTCCCACTCTCAGATACCTACTCCTCCATCACCCACACACAGTGTGTCCCACTCTCAGATACCTGCTCCATCACCCACACACAGTGTGTCCCACTCTCAGATACCTGCTCCTCCATCACCCACACACAGTGTGTCCCACTCTCAGATACCTGCTCCTCCATCACCCACACACAGTGTGTCCCACTCTCAGATACTTGCTCCTCCATTACCCACACAGTGTGTCCCACTCTCAGATACCTGCTCCTCCATCACCCACATAGTGTGTCCCACTCTCAGATACCTGCTCCTCTATCACCCACACAGTGTGTCCCACTCTCAGATACCTGCTCCTCCATCACCCACACACAGTGTGTCCCACTCTCAGATACTTGCTCCTCCATTACCCACACAGTGTGTCCCACTCTCAGATACCTGCTCCTCCATCACCCACACAGTGTGTCCCACTCTCAGATACCTGCTCCTCTATCACCCACACAGTGTGTCCCACTCTCCGATACCTGCTCCATCACCCACACACAGTGTGTCCCACTCTCAGATACCTGCTCCTCCATCACCCACACACAGTGTGTCCCATTCTCAGATACTTGCTCCTCCATTACCCACACAGTGTGTCCCACTCTCAGATACCTGCTCCTCCATCACCCACACAGTGTGTCCCACTCTCAGATACCTGCTCCTCCATTACCCACACACAGTGTGTCCCACTCTCAGATACCTGCTCCTCCATCACCCACACAGTGTGTCCCACTCTCAGATACCTGCTCCTCCATCACCCACACACAGTGTGTCCCACTCTCAGATACTTGCTCCTCCATTACCCACACAGTGTGTCCCACTCTCAGATACCTGCTCCTCCATCACCCACACACAGTGTGTCCCACTCTCAGATACCTGCTCCTCTATCACCCACACAGTGTGTCCCACTCTCAGATACCTGCTCCTCCATCACTCACACACACTGTGTCCCACTCTCAGATACCTGCTCCTCCATCACCCACACAGTGTGTCCCACTCTCAGATACCTGCTCCTCCATCACCCACACACATGTCCCACTCTCAGATACCTGCTCCTCCATCACCCACACACAGTGTGTCCCACTGTCAGATACCTGCTCCATCACCCACACAGTGTGTCCCACTCTCAGATACCGGCTCCATCACCCACACACAGTGTGTCCCACTCTCAGATACCTGCTCCTCCATCACCCACACAGTGTGTCCCACTCTCAGATACCTGCTCCATCACCCACACAGTGTGTCCCACTCTCAGATACCTGCTCCATCACCCACACACAGTGTGTCCCACTCTCAGATACGTGCTCCTCCATCACCCACACACAGTGTGTCCCACTCTCAGATACCTACTCCTCTATCACCCACACAGTGTGTCCCACTCTCAGACACCTGCTCCTCCATCACCCACACAGTGTGTCCCACTCTCAGACACCTGCTCCTCCATCACCCACACACAGTGTGTCCCACTCTCAGATACCTGCTCCATCACCCACACAGTGTGTCCCACTCTCAGATACCTGCTCCATCACCCACACACAGTGTGTCCCACTCTCAGATACCTGCTCCTCCATCACCCACACACAATGTGTCCCACTCTCAGATACCTGCTCCATCACCCACACAGTGTGTCCCACTCTCAGATAACTGCTCCATCACCCACAACACAGTGTGTCCCACTCTCAGATACCTGCTCCTCCATCACCCACACACAGTGTGTCCCACTCTCAGAGACCTGCTCCATCACCCACACAGTGTGTCCCACTCTCAGATACCTGCTCCATCACCCACACACAGTGTGTCCCACTCTCAGATACCTGCTCCTCCATCACCCACACACAGTGTGTCCCACTCTCAGATACCTGCTCCTCCATCACCCACACACAGTGTGTCCCACTCTCAGATACTTGCTCCTCCATCACCCACACACAGTGTGTCCCACTCTCAGATACCTGCTCCTCCATCACCCACACACAGTGTGTCCCACTCTCAGATACCTGCTCCTCCATCACCCACACAGTGTGTCCCACTCTCAGATACCTGCTCCTCCATCACCCACACACAGTGTGTCCCACTCTCAGATACATGCTCCTCCATCACCCACACATTGTGTCCCACTCTCAGATACCTGCTCCTCCATTACCCACACAGTGTGTCCCACTCTCAGATACCTGCTCCTCCATCACCCACACACAGTGTGTCCCACTCTCAGATACCTACTCCTCCATCACCCACACACAGTGTGTCCCACTCTCAGATACCTACTCCTCCATCACCCACACAGTGTGTCCCACTCTCAGATACCTGCTCCTCCATCACCCACACACAGTGTGTCCCACTCTCAGATACCTGCACCTCCATCACCCACACAGTGTGTCCCACTCTCAGATACCTGCTCCTCCATTACCCACACACAGTGTTTCCCACTCTCAGATACTTGCTCCTCCATTACCCACACAGTGTGTCCCACTCTCAGATACCTGCTCCTCCATCACCCACACACAGTGTGTCCCACTCTGATACCTGCTCCATCACCCACACACAGTGTGTCCCACTCTCAGATACTTGCTCCTCCATCACCCACACACAGTGTGTCCCACTCTCAGATACTTGCTCCTCCATTACCCACACAGTGTGTCCCACTCTCAGATACCTGCTCCTCCATCACCCACACACAGTGTGTCCCACTCTCATATACTTGCTCCTCCATTACCCACACAGTGTGTCCCACTCTCAGATACTTGCTCCTCCATTACCCACACAGTGTGTCCCACTCTCAGATACCTGCTCCTCCATCACCCACACACAGTGTGTCCCACTCTCAGATACCTGCTCCTCCATCACCCACACAGTGTGTCCCACTCTCAGATACCTGCTCCTCCATCACCCACACAGTGTGTCCCACTCTCAGATACCTGCTCCTCCATCACCCACACAGTGTGTCCCACTCTCAGATACCTGCTCCTCCATTACCCACACAGTGTGTCCCACTGTCAGATACCTGCTCCTCCATCACCCACACAGTGTGTCCCACTCTCAGATACCTTCTCCATCACCCACACACAGTGTGTCCCACTCTCAGATACCTGCTCCTCCATCACCCACACAGTGTGTCCCACTCTCAGATACCTGCTCCTCCATTACCCACACAGTGTGTCCCACTCTCAGATACCTGCTCCTCCATCACCCACACACAGTGTGTCCCACTCTCAGATACCTGCTCCTCCATTACCCACACAGTGTGTCCCACTCTCAGATACCTGCTCCTCCATTACCCACACAGTGTGTCCCACTCTCAGATACCTGCTCCTCCATCACCCACACAGTGTGTCCCACTCTCAGATACCTGCTCCTCCATCACCCACACAGTGTGTCCCACTCTCAGATACCTGCTCCTCCATCACCCACACACAGTGTGTCCCACTCTCAGATACCTGCTCCTCCATCACCCACACAGTGTGTCCCAGTCTCAGATACCTGCTCCTCCATCACCCACACAGTGTGTCCCACTCTCAGATACCTGCTCCTCCATCACCCACACAGTGTGTCCCACTCTCAGATACCTGCTCCATCACCCACACACAGTGTGTCCCACTCTCAGATACCTGCTCCTCCATCACCCACACACAGTGTGTCTCACTCTCAGATACCTGCTCCTCCATCACCCACACAGTGTGTCCCACTCTCAGATACCTGCTCCTCCATCACCCACACACAGTGTGTCCCACTCTCAGATACTTGCTCCTCAATTACCCACACAGTGTGTCCCACTCTCAGATACCTACTCCTCCATCACCCACACACAGTGTGTCCCACTCTCAGATACCTGCTCCATCACCCACACACAGTGTGTCCCACTCTCAGATACCTGCTCCTCCATCACCCACACACAGTGTGTTCCACTCTCAGATACCTGCTCCTCCATCACCCACACACAGTGTGTCCCACTCTCAGATACTTGCTCCTCCATTACCCACACAGTGTGTCCCACTCTCAGATACCTGCTCCTCCATCACCCACATAGTGTGTCCCACTCTCAGATACCTGCTCCTCTATCACCCACACAGTGTGTCCCACTCTCAGATACCTGCTCCTCCATCACCCACACACAGTGTGTCCCACTCTCAGATACTTGCTCCTCCATTACCCACACAGTGTGTCCCACTCTCAGATACCTGCTCCTCCATCACCCACACAGTGTGTCCCACTCTCAGATACCTGCTCCTCTATCACCCACACAGTGTGTCCCACTCTCCGATACCTGCTCCATCACCCACACACAGTGTGTCCCACTCTCAGATACCTGCTCCTCCATCACCCACACACACTGTGTCCCATTCTCAGATACTTGCTCCTCCATTACCCACACAGTGTGTCCCACTCTCAGATACCTGCTCCTCCATCACCCACACAGTGTGTCCCACTCTCAGATACCTGCTCCTCCATTACCCACACACAGTGTGTCCCACTCTCAGATACCTGCTCCTCCATCACCCACACAGTGTGTCCCACTCTCAGATACCTGCTCCTCCATCACCCACACACAGTGTGTCCCACTCTCAGATACTTGCTCCTCCATTACCCACACAGTGTGTCCCACTCTCAGATACCTGCTCCTCCATCACCCACACACAGTGTGTCCCACTCTCAGATACCTGCTCCTCTATCACCCACACAGTGTGTCCCACTCTCAGATACCTGCTCCTCCATCACTCACACACAGTGTGTCCCACTCTCAGATACCTGCTCCTCCATCACCCACACAGTGTGTCCCACTCTCAGATACCTGCTCCTCCATCACCCACACACATGTCCCACTCTCAGATACCTGCTCCTCCATCACCCACACACAGTGTGTCCCACTCTCAGATACCTGCTCCATCACCCACACAGTGTGTCCCACTCTCAGATACCGGCTCCATCACCCACACACAGTGTGTCCCACTCTCAGATACCTGCTCCTCCATCACCCACACAGTGTGTCCCACTCTCAGATACCTGCTCCATCACCCACACACAGTGTGTCCCACTCTCAGATACGTGCTCCTCCATCACCCACACACAGTGTGTCCCACTCTCAGATACCTACTCCTCTATCACCCACACAGTGTGTCCCACTCTCAGATACCTGCTCCTCCATCACCCACACAGTGTGTCCCACTCTCAGATACCTGCTCCTCCATCACCCACACACAGTGTGTCCCACTCTCAGATACCTGCTCCTCCATCACCCACACACAGTGTGTCCCACTCTCAGATACCTGCTCCTCCATCACCCACACAGTGTGTCCCACTCTCAGATACCTGCTCCTCCATTACCCACACACAGTGTGTCCCACTCTCAGATACTTGCTCCTCCATTACCCACACAGTGTGTCCCACTCTCAGATACCTTCTCCTCCATCACCCACACACAGAGTGTCCCACTCTCAGATACCTGCTCCATCACCCACACACAGTGTGTCCCACTCTCAGATACTTGCTCCTCCATTACCCACACAGTGTGTCCCACTCTCAGATACCTGCTCCTCCATCACCCACACAGTGTGTCCCACTCTCAGATACCTGCTCCTCTATCACCCACACAGTGTGTCCCACTCTCAGATACCTGCTCCTCCATCACCCACACATAGTGTGTCCCACTCTCAGACACTTGCTCCTCCATCACCCACACACAGTGTGTCCCACTCTCAGATACCTGCTCCTCCATTACTAACACAGTGTGTCCCACTCTCAGATACCTGCTCCTCCATCACCCACATACAGTGTGTCCCACACTCAGATACCGGCTCCCCCATCACCCACACACAGTGCGTCCCACTCTCAGATACCTGCTCCTCCATCACCCACACACAGTGTGTCCCACTCTCAGATACCTGCTCCTCTATCACCCACACAGTGTGTCCCACTCTCAGATACCTGCTCCTCCATCACCCACACACAGTGTGTCCCACTCTCAGATACCTGCTCCTCCATCACCCACACACAGTGTGTCCCACTCTCAGATACCTGCTCCTCCATCACCCACACAGTGTGTCCCACTCTCAGATACCTGCTCCTCCATCACCCACACACATGTCCCACTCTCACATACCTGCTCCTCCATCACCCACACACAGAGTGTCCCACTCTCAGATACCTGCTCCATCACCCACACAGTGTGTCCCACTCTCAGATACCTGCTCCTCCATCACCCACACACAGTGTGTCCCACTCTCAGATACCTGCTCCTAAATCACCCACACAGTGTGTCCCACTCTCAGATACCTGCTCCTCCATCACCCACACACATGTCCCACTGTCAGATACCTGCTCCTCCATCACCCACACACAGTGTGTCCCACTCTCAGATACCTGCTCCTCCATCACCCACACAGTGTGTCCCACTCTCAGATACCTGCTCCTCCATCACCCACACACAGTGTGTCCCACTCTCAGATACCTGCTCCTCCATCACCCAAACACAGTGTGTCCCACTCTCAGAGACCTGCTCCATCACCCACACAGTGTGTCCCACTCTCAGATACCTGCTCCTCCATCACCCACACACAGTGTGTCCCACTCTCAGATACCTGCTCCTCCATCACCCACACAGTGTGTCCCACTCTCAGATACCTGCTCCTCCATCACCCACACACAGTGTGTCCCACTCTCAGATACCTGCTCCTCCATCACCCACACAGTGTGTCCCACTCTCAGATACCTGCTCCTCCATCACCCACACACAGTGTGTCCCACTCTCAGATACCTGCTCCTCCATCACCCACACACAGTGTGTCCCACTCTCAGATACCTGCTCCTCCATCACCCACACAGTGTGTCCCACTCTCAGATACCTGCTCCTCCATCACCCACACACAGTGTGTCCCACTCTCAGATACCTGCTCCTCCATCACCCACACACAGTGTGTCCCACTCTCAGATACCTGCTCCTCCATCACCCACACACAGTGTGTCCCACTCTCAGATACCTGCTCCTCCATTACCCACACACAGTGTGTCCCACTCTCAGACACTTGCTCCTCCATCACCCACACACAGTGTGTCCCACTCTCAGATACCTGCTCCTCCATTACTAACACAGTGTGTCCCACTCTCAGATACCTGCTCCTCCATCACCCACATACAGTGTGTCCCACTCTCAGATACCGGCTCCCCCATCACCCACACACAGTGTGTCCCACTCTCAGATACCTGCTCCCCCATCACCCACACACACTGTGTCCCACTCTCAGATACCTGCTCCTCCATTACCCACACAGTGTGTCCCACTCTCAGATACCTGCTCCTCCATCACCCACACAGTGTGTCCCACTCTCAGATACCTGCTCCTCCATCACCCACACACAGTGTGTCCCACTCTCAGATACTTGCTCCTCCATTACCCACACAGTGTGTCCCACTCTCAGATACCTGCTCCTCCATCACCCACACAGTGTGTCCCACTCTCAGATACCTGCTCCTCCATCACCCACACAGTGTGTCCCACTCTCAGATATCTGCTCCTCCATCACCCACACAGTGTGTCCCACTCTCAGATACCTGCTCCTCCATCACCCACACAGTGTGTCCCACTCTCAGATACCTGCTCCTCCATCACCCACACAGTGTGTCCCACTCTCAGATACCTGCTCCTCCATTACCCACACAGTGTGTCCCACTCTCAGATACCTGCTCCTCCATCACCCACACACAGTGTGTCTCACTCTCAGATACCTACTCCTCCATCACCCACACACAGTGTGTCCCACTCTCAGATACCTGCTCCTCCATCACCCACACAGTGTGTCCCACTCTCAGATACCTGCTCCTCCATTACCCACACACAGTGTGTCCCACTCTCAGATACTTGCTCCTCAATTACCCACACAGTGTGTCCGACTCTCAGATACCTACTCCTCCATCACCCACACACAGTGTGTCCCACTCTCAGATACCTGCTCCATCACCCACACACAGTGTGTCCCACTCTCAGATACCTGCTCCTCCATCACCCACACACAGTGTGTCCCACTCTCAGATCCCTGCTCCTCCATCACCCACACACAGTGTGTCCCACTCTCAGATACTTGCTCCTCCATTACCCACACAGTGTGTCCCACTCTCAGATACCTGCTCCTCCATCACCCACATAGTGTGTCCCACTCTAAGATACCTGCTCCTCTATCACCCACACAGTGTGTCCCACTCTCAGATACCTGCTCCTCCATCACCCACACACAGTGTGTCCCACTCTCAGATACTTGCTCCTCCATTACCCACACAGTGTGTCCCACTCTCAGATACCTGCTCCTCCATCACCCACACAGTGTGTCCCACTCTCAGATACCTGCTCCTCTATCACCCACACAGTATGTCCCACTCTCCGATACCTGCTCCATCACCCACACACAGTGTGTCCCACTCTCAGATACCTGCTCCTCCATCACCCACACACAGTGTGTCCCATTCTCAGATACTTGCTCCTCCATTACCCACACAGTGTGTCCCACTCTCAGATACCTGCTCCTCCATCACCCACACAGTGTGTCCCACTCTCAGATACCTGCTCCTCCATTACCCACACACAGTGTGTCCCACTCTCAGATACCTGCTCCTCCATCACCCACACAGTGTGTCCCACTCTCAGATACCTGCTCCTCCATCACCCACACACAGTGTGTCCCACTCTCAGATACTTGCTCCTCCATTACCCACACAGTGTGTCCCACTCTCAGATACCTGCTCCTCCATCACCCACACACAGTGTGTCCCACTCTCAGATACCTGCTCCTCTATCACCCACACAGTGTGTCCCACTCTCAGATACCTGCTCCTCCATCACTCACACACAGTGTGTCCCACTCTCAGATACCTGCTCCTCCATCACCCACACAGTGTGTCCCACTCTCAGATACCTGCTCCTCCATCACCCACACACATGTCCCACTCTCAGATACCTGCTCCTCCATCACCCACACACAGTGTGTCCCACTGTCAGATACCTGCTCCATCACCCACACACAGTGTGTCCCACTCTCAGATACCTGCTCCTCCATCACCCACACACAGTGTGTCCCACTCTCAGATACCGGCTCCATCACCCACACACAGTGTGTCCCACTCTCAGATACCTGCTCCTCCATCACCCACACAGTGTGTCCCACTCTCAGATACCTGCTCCATCAGCCACACAGTGTGTCCCACTCTCAGATACCTGCTCCATCACCCACACACAGTGTGTCCCACTCTCAGATACGTGCTCCTCCATCACCCACACACAGTGTGTCCCACTCTCAGATACCTACTCCTCTATCACCCACACAGTGTGTCCCACTCTCAGATACCTGCTCCTCCATCACCCACACAGTGTGTCCCACTCTCAGATACCTGCTCCTCCATCACCCACACACAGTGTGTCCCACTCTCAGATACCTGCTCCTCCATCACCCACACACAGTGTGTCCCACTCTCAGATACCTGCTCCTCCATCACCCACACAGTGTGTCCCACTCGCAGATACCTGCTCCTCCATTACCCACACACAGTGTGTCCCACTCTCAGATACTTGCTCCTCCATTACCCACACAGTGTGTCCCACTCTCAGATACCTGCTCCATCACCCACACACAGTGTGTCCCACTCTCAGATACTTGCTCCTCCATTACCCACACAGTGTGTCCCACTCTCAGATACTTGCTCCTCCATTACCCACACAGTGTGTCCCACTCTCAGATACCTGCTCCTCCATCACCCACACAGTGTGTCCCACTCTCAGATACCTGCTCCTCTATCACCCACACAGTGTGTCCCACTCTCAGATACCTGCTCCTCCATCACCCACACACAGTGTGTCCCACTCTCAGACACTTGCTCCTCCATCACCCACACACAGTGTGTCCCACTCTCAGATACCTGCTCCTCCATTACTAACACAGTGTGTCCCACTCTCAGATACCTGCTCCTCCATCACCCACATACAGTGTGTCCCACACTCAGATACCGGCTCCCCCATCACCCACACACAGTGCGTCCCACTCTCAGATACCTGCTCCTCCATCACCCACACACAGTGTGTCCCACTCTCAGATACCTGCTCCTCTATCACCCACACAGTGTGTCCCACTCTCAGATACCTGCTCCTCCATCACCCACACACAGTGTGTCCCACTCTCAGATACCTGCTCCTCCATCACCCACACACAGTGTGTCCCACTCTCAGATACCTGCTCCTCCATCACCCACACAGTGTGTCCCACTCTCAGATACCTGCTCCTCCATCACCCACACACATGTCCCACTCTCACATACCTGCTCCTCCATCACCCACACACAGAGTGTCCCACTCTCAGATACCTGCTCCATCACCCACACAGTGTGTCCCACTCTCAGATACCTGCTCCATCACCCACACACAGTGTGTCCCACTCTCAGATACCTGCTCCTCCATCACCCACACACAGTGTGTCCCACTCTCAGATACCTGCTCCATCACCCACACAGTGTGTCCCACTCTCAGATAACTGCTCCATCACCCACAACACAGTGTGTCCCACTCTCAGATACCTGCTCCTCCATCACCCACACACAGTGTGTCCCACTCTCAGATACCTGCTCCTAAATCACCCACACAGTGTGTCCCACTCTCAGATACCTGCTCCTCCATTACCCACACAATGTGTCCCACTCTCAGATACCTGCTCCTCCATCACCCACACACAGTGTGTCCCACTCTCAGATACCTGCTCCATCACCCACACAGTGTGTCCCACTCTCAGATACCTGCTCCTCCATCACCCACACACAGTGTGTCCCACTCTCAGATACCTGCTCCTCCATCACCCACACAGTGTGTCCCACTCTCAGATACCTGCTCCTCCATCACCCACACACAGTGTGTCCCACTCTCAGATACCTGCTCCTCCATCACCCACACACAGTGTGTCCCACTCTCAGATACCTGCTCCTCCATCACCCACACAGTGTGTCCCACTCTCAGATACCTGCTCCTCCATCACCCACACACAGTGTGTCCCACTCTCAGATACCTGCTCCTCCATCACCCACACACAGTGTGTCCCACTCTCAGATACCTGCTCCTCCATCACCCACACACAGTGTGTCCCACTCTCAGATACCTGCTCCTCCATTACCCACACACAGTGTGTCCCACTCTCAGACACTTGCTCCTCCATCACCCACACACAGTGTGTCCCACTCTCAGATACCTGCTCCTCCATTACTAACACAGTGTGTCCCACTCTCAGATACCTGCTCCTCCATCACCCACATACAGTGTGTCCCACTCTCAGATACCGGCTCCCCCATCACCCACACACAGTGTGTCCCACTCTCAGATACCTGCTCCCCCATCACCCACACACACTGTGTCCCACTCTCAGATACCTGCTCCTCCATTACCCACACAGTGTGTCCCACTCTCAGATACCTGCTCCTCCATCACCCACACAGTGTGTCCCACTCTCAGATACCTGCTCCTCCATCACCCACACAGTGTGTCCCACTCTCAGATACCTGCTCCTCCATCACCCACACAGTGTGTCCCACTCTCAGATACCTGCTCCTCCATCACCCACACTGTGTGTCCCACTCTCAGATACCTGCTCCTCCATCACCCACACAGTGTGTCCCACTCTCAGATACCTGCTCCTCCATCACCCACACTGTGTGTCCCACTCTCAGATACCTGCTCCTCCATCACCCACACACAGTGTGTCCCACTCTCAGATACCTGCTCCTCCATTACCCACACAGTGTGTCCCACTCTCAGATACCTGCTCCTCTATCACCCACACAGTGTGTCCCACTCTCAGATACCTGCTCCTCCATCACCCACACACAGTGTGTCCCACTCTCAGACACTTGCTCCTCCATCACCCACACACAGTGTGTCCCACTCTCAGATACCTGCTCCTCCATCACCCACACACAGTGTGTCCCACTCTCAGATACCTGCTCCTCTATCACCCACACAGTGTGTCCCACTCTCAGATACCTGCTCCTCCATCACCCACACACAGTGTGTCCCACTCTCAGATACCTGCTCCTCCATCACCCACACAGTGTGTCCCACTCTCAGATACCTGCTCCTCCATCACCCACACAGTGTGTCCCACTCTCAGATACCTGCTCCTCCATCACCCACACACATGTCCCACTCTCACATACCTGCTCCTCCATCACCCACACACAGTGTGTCCCACTCTCAGATACCTGCTCCATCACCCACACAGTGTGTCCCACTCTCAGATACCTGCTCCATCACCCACACACAGTGTGTCCCACTCTCAGATACCTGCTCCTCCATCACCCACACACAGTGTGTCCCACTCTCAGATACCTGCTCCATCACCCACACAGTGTGTCCCACTCTCAGATAACTGCTCCATCACCCACAACACAGTGTGTCCCACTCTCAGATACCTGCTCCTCCATCACCCACACACAGTGTGTCCCACTCTCAGATACCTGCTCCTAAATCACCCACACAGTGTGTCCCACTCTCAGATACCTGCTCCTCCATCACCCACACACATGTCCCACTGTCAGATACCTGCTCCTCCATCACCCACACACAGTGTGTCCCACTCTCAGATACCTGCTCCATCACCCACACAGTGTGTCCCACTCTCAGATACCTGCTCCATCACCCACACACAGTGTGTCCCACTCTCACATACCTGCTCCTCCATCACCCACACACAGTGTGTCCCACTCTCAGAGACCTGCTCCATCACCCACACAGTGTGTCCCACTCTCAGATACCTGCTCCATCACCCACACACAGTGTGTCCCACTCTCAGATACCTGCTCCTCCATCACCCACACACAGTGTGTCCCACTCTCAGATACCTGCTCCTCCATCACCCACACACAGTGTGTCCCACTCTCAGATACTTGCTCCTCCATCACCCACACACAGTGTGTCCCACTCTCAGATACCTGCTCCTCCATCACCCACACACAGTGTGTCCCACTCTCAGATACCTGCTCCTCCATCACCCACACAGTGTGTCCCACTCTCAGATACCTGCTCCTCCATCACCCACACACAGTGTGTCCCACTCTCAGATACCTGCTCCTCCATCACCCACACATTGTGTCCCACTCTCAGATACCTGCTCCTCCATTACCCACACAGTGTGTCCCACTCTCAGATACCTGCTCCTCCATCACCCACACACAGTGTGTCCCACTCTCAGATACCTGCTCCTCCATCACCCACACAGTGTGTCCCACTCTCAGATACCTGCTCCTCCATCACCCACACACAGTGTGTCCCACTCTCAGATACCTGCTCCTCCATCACCCACACACAGTGTGTCCCACTCTCAGATACCTGCTCCTCCATTACCCACACACAGTGTGTCCCACTCTCAGACACTTGCTCCTCCATCACCCACACACAGTGTGTCCCACTCTCAGATACCTGCTCCTCCATTACCCACACACAGTGTGTCCCACTCTCAGACACTTGCTCCTCCATCACCCACACACAGTGTGTCCCACTCTCAGATACCTGCTCCTCCATTACTAACACAGCGTGTCCCACTCTCAGATACCTGCTCCTCCATCACCCACACACATGTCCCACTCTCAGATACTTGCTCCTCCATCACCCACACACAGTGTGTCCCACTCTGATACCTGCTCCTCCATCACCCACACACAGTGTGTCCCACTCTCAGATACCTGCTCCTCCATCACCCACACACAGTGTGTCCCACTCTCAGATACCTGCACCTCCATCACCCACACACAGTGTGTCCCACTCTCAGATACCTGCTCCCCCATCACCCACACACACTGTGTCCCACTCTCAGATACCTGCTCCTCCATTACCCACACAGTGTGTCCCACTCTCAGATACCTGCTCCTCCATCACCCACACAGTGTGTCCCACTCTCAGATACCTGCTCCTCCATCACCCACACAGTGTGTCCCACTCTCAGATACCTGCTCCTCCATCACCCACACAGTGTGTCCCACTCTCAGATACCTGCTCCTCCATCACCCACACAGTGTGTCCCACTCTCAGATACCTGCTCCTCCATCACCCACACACAGTGTGTCCCACTCTCAGATACCTGCTCCTCCATTACCCACACAGTGTGTCCCACTCTCAGATACCTGCTCCTCCATTACCCACACAGTGTGTCCCACTCTCAGATACTTGCTCCTCCATTACCCACACAGTGTGTCCCACTCTCAGATACCTGCTCCTCCATTACCCACACAGTGTGTCCCACTCTCAGATACCTGCTCCTCCATCACCCACACAGTGTGTTCCACTCTCAGATACCTGCTCCTCCATCACCCACACACAGTGTGTCCCACTCTCAGATACCTGCTCCTCCATCACCCACACACAGTGTGTCCCACTCTCAGATACCTGCTCCTCCATCACCCACACAGTGTGTCCCACTCTCAGATACCTGCTCCTCCATCACCCACACACAGTGTGTCCCACTCTCAGATACTTGCTCCTCCATTACCCACACAGTGTGTCCCACTCTCAGATACCTGCTCCTCCATCACCCACACATTGTGTCCCACTCTCAGATACCTGCTCCTCCATTACCCACACAGTGTGTCCCACTCTCAGATACCTGCTCCTCCATCACCCACACACAGTGTGTCCCACTCTCAGATACCTGCTCCTCCATCACCCACACAGTGTGTCCCACTCTCAGATACCTGCTCCTCCATCACCCACACACAGTGTGTCCCACTCTCAGATACCTGCTCCTCCATCACCCACACACAGTGTGTCCCACTCTCAGATACCTGCTCCTCCATTACCCACACACAGTGTGTCCCACTCTCAGACACTTGCTCCTCCATCACCCACACACAGTGTGTCCCACTCTCAGATACCTGCTCCTCCATTACCCACACACAGTGTGTCCCACTCTCAGACACTTGCTCCTCCATCACCCACACACAGTGTGTCCCACTCTCAGATACCTGCTCCTCCATTACTAACACAGTGTGTCCCACTCTCAGATACCTGCTCCTCCATCACCCACACACATGTCCCACTCTCAGATACTTGCTCCTCCATCACCCACACACAGTGTGTCCCACTCTGATACCTGCTCCTCCATCACCCACACACAGTGTGTCCCACTCTCAGATACCTGCTCCTCCATCACCCACACACAGTGTGTCCCACTCTCAGATACCTGCTCCTCCATCACCCACACACAGTGTGTCCCACTCTCAGATACCTGCTCCTAAATCACCCACACAGTGTGTCCCACTCTCAGATACCTGCTCCTCCATTACCCACACAATGTGTCCCACTCTCAGATACCTGCTCCTCCATCACCCACACACAGTGTGTCCCACTCTCAGATACCTGCTCCATCACCCACACAGTGTGTCCCACTCTCAGATACCTGCTCCTCCATCACCCACACACAGTGTGTCCCACTCTCAGATACCTGCTCCTCCATCACCCACACAGTGTGTCCCACTCTCAGATACCTGCTCCTCCATCACCCACACACAGTGTGTCCCACTCTCAGATACCTGCTCCTCCATCACCCACACACAGTGTGTCCCACTCTCAGATACCTGCTCCTCCATCACCCACACAGTGTGTCCCACTCTCAGATACCTGCTCCTCCATCACCCACACACAGTGTGTCCCACTCTCAGATACCTGCTCCTCCATCACCCACACACAGTGTGTCCCACTCTCAGATACCTGCTCCTCCATCACCCACACACAGTGTGTCCCACTCTCAGATACCTGCTCCTCCATTACCCACACACAGTGTGTCCCACTCTCAGACACTTGCTCCTCCATCACCCACACACAGTGTGTCCCACTCTCAGATACCTGCTCCTCCATTACTAACACAGTGTGTCCCACTCTCAGATACCTGCTCCTCCATCACCCACATACAGTGTGTCCCACTCTCAGATACCGGCTCCCCCATCACCCACACACAGTGTGTCCCACTCTCAGATACCTGCTCCCCCATCACCCACACACACTGTGTCCCACTCTCAGATACCTGCTCCTCCATTACCCACACAGTGTGTCCCACTCTCAGATACCTGCTCCTCCATCACCCACACAGTGTGTCCCACTCTCAGATACCTGCTCCTCCATCACCCACACAGTGTGTCCCACTCTCAGATACCTGCTCCTCCATCACCCACACAGTGTGTCCCACTCTCAGATACCTGCTCCTCCATCACCCACACTGTGTGTCCCACTCTCAGATACCTGCTCCTCCATCACCCACACAGTGTGTCCCACTCTCAGATACCTGCTCCTCCATCACCCACACTGTGTGTCCCACTCTCAGATACCTGCTCCTCCATCACCCACACACAGTGTGTCCCACTCTCAGATACCTGCTCCTCCATTACCCACACAGTGTGTCCCACTCTCAGATACCTGCTCCTCTATCACCCACACAGTGTGTCCCACTCTCAGATACCTGCTCCTCCATCACCCACACACAGTGTGTCCCACTCTCAGACACTTGCTCCTCCATCACCCACACACAGTGTGTCCCACTCTCAGATACCTGCTCCTCCATCACCCACACACAGTGTGTCCCACTCTCAGATACCTGCTCCTCTATCACCCACACAGTGTGTCCCACTCTCAGATACCTGCTCCTCCATCACCCACACACAGTGTGTCCCACTCTCAGATACCTGCTCCTCCATCACCCACACAGTGTGTCCCACTCTCAGATACCTGCTCCTCCATCACCCACACAGTGTGTCCCACTCTCAGATACCTGCTCCTCCATCACCCACACACATGTCCCACTCTCACATACCTGCTCCTCCATCACCCACACACAGTGTGTCCCACTCTCAGATACCTGCTCCATCACCCACACAGTGTGTCCCACTCTCAGATACCTGCTCCATCACCCACACACAGTGTGTCCCACTCTCAGATACCTGCTCCTCCATCACCCACACACAGTGTGTCCCACTCTCAGATACCTGCTCCATCACCCACACAGTGTGTCCCACTCTCAGATAACTGCTCCATCACCCACAACACAGTGTGTCCCACTCTCAGATACCTGCTCCTCCATCACCCACACACAGTGTGTCCCACTCTCAGATACCTGCTCCTAAATCACCCACACAGTGTGTCCCACTCTCAGATACCTGCTCCTCCATCACCCACACACATGTCCCACTGTCAGATACCTGCTCCTCCATCACCCACACACAGTGTGTCCCACTCTCAGATACCTGCTCCATCACCCACACAGTGTGTCCCACTCTCAGATACCTGCTCCATCACCCACACACAGTGTGTCCCACTCTCACATACCTGCTCCTCCATCACCCACACACAGTGTGTCCCACTCTCAGAGACCTGCTCCATCACCCACACAGTGTGTCCCACTCTCAGATACCTGCTCCATCACCCACACACAGTGTGTCCCACTCTCAGATACCTGCTCCTCCATCACCCACACACAGTGTGTCCCACTCTCAGATACCTGCTCCTCCATCACCCACACACAGTGTGTCCCACTCTCAGATACTTGCTCCTCCATCACCCACACACAGTGTGTCCCACTCTCAGATACCTGCTCCTCCATCACCCACACACAGTGTGTCCCACTCTCAGATACCTGCTCCTCCATCACCCACACAGTGTGTCCCACTCTCAGATACCTGCTCCTCCATCACCCACACACAGTGTGTCCCACTCTCAGATACCTGCTCCTCCATCACCCACACATTGTGTCCCACTCTCAGATACCTGCTCCTCCATTACCCACACAGTGTGTCCCACTCTCAGATACCTGCTCCTCCATCACCCACACACAGTGTGTCCCACTCTCAGATACCTGCTCCTCCATCACCCACACAGTGTGTCCCACTCTCAGATACCTGCTCCTCCATCACCCACACACAGTGTGTCCCACTCTCAGATACCTGCTCCTCCATCACCCACACACAGTGTGTCCCACTCTCAGATACCTGCTCCTCCATTACCCACACACAGTGTGTCCCACTCTCAGACACTTGCTCCTCCATCACCCACACACAGTGTGTCCCACTCTCAGATACCTGCTCCTCCATTACCCACACACAGTGTGTCCCACTCTCAGACACTTGCTCCTCCATCACCCACACACAGTGTGTCCCACTCTCAGATACCTGCTCCTCCATTACTAACACAGCGTGTCCCACTCTCAGATACCTGCTCCTCCATCACCCACACACATGTCCCACTCTCAGATACTTGCTCCTCCATCACCCACACACAGTGTGTCCCACTCTGATACCTGCTCCTCCATCACCCACACACAGTGTGTCCCACTCTCAGATACCTGCTCCTCCATCACCCACACACAGTGTGTCCCACTCTCAGATACCTGCACCTCCATCACCCACACACAGTGTGTCCCACTCTCAGATACCTGCTCCCCCATCACCCACACACACTGTGTCCCACTCTCAGATACCTGCTCCTCCATTACCCACACAGTGTGTCCCACTCTCAGATACCTGCTCCTCCATCACCCACACAGTGTGTCCCACTCTCAGATACCTGCTCCTCCATCACCCACACAGTGTGTCCCACTCTCAGATACCTGCTCCTCCATCACCCACACAGTGTGTCCCACTCTCAGATACCTGCTCCTCCATCACCCACACAGTGTGTCCCACTCTCAGATACCTGCTCCTCCATCACCCACACACAGTGTGTCCCACTCTCAGATACCTGCTCCTCCATTACCCACACAGTGTGTCCCACTCTCAGATACCTGCTCCTCCATTACCCACACAGTGTGTCCCACTCTCAGATACTTGCTCCTCCATTACCCACACAGTGTGTCCCACTCTCAGATACCTGCTCCTCCATTACCCACACAGTGTGTCCCACTCTCAGATACCTGCTCCTCCATCACCCACACAGTGTGTTCCACTCTCAGATACCTGCTCCTCCATCACCCACACACAGTGTGTCCCACTCTCAGATACCTGCTCCTCCATCACCCACACACAGTGTGTCCCACTCTCAGATACCTGCTCCTCCATCACCCACACAGTGTGTCCCACTCTCAGATACCTGCTCCTCCATCACCCACACACAGTGTGTCCCACTCTCAGATACTTGCTCCTCCATTACCCACACAGTGTGTCCCACTCTCAGATACCTGCTCCTCCATCACCCACACATTGTGTCCCACTCTCAGATACCTGCTCCTCCATTACCCACACAGTGTGTCCCACTCTCAGATACCTGCTCCTCCATCACCCACACACAGTGTGTCCCACTCTCAGATACCTGCTCCTCCATCACCCACACAGTGTGTCCCACTCTCAGATACCTGCTCCTCCATCACCCACACACAGTGTGTCCCACTCTCAGATACCTGCTCCTCCATCACCCACACACAGTGTGTCCCACTCTCAGATACCTGCTCCTCCATTACCCACACACAGTGTGTCCCACTCTCAGACACTTGCTCCTCCATCACCCACACACAGTGTGTCCCACTCTCAGATACCTGCTCCTCCATTACCCACACACAGTGTGTCCCACTCTCAGACACTTGCTCCTCCATCACCCACACACAGTGTGTCCCACTCTCAGATACCTGCTCCTCCATTACTAACACAGTGTGTCCCACTCTCAGATACCTGCTCCTCCATCACCCACACACATGTCCCACTCTCAGATACTTGCTCCTCCATCACCCACACACAGTGTGTCCCACTCTGATACCTGCTCCTCCATCACCCACACACAGTGTGTCCCACTCTCAGATACCTGCTCCTCCATCACCCACACACAGTGTGTCCCACTCTCAGATACCTGCTCCTCCATCACCCACACACAGTGTGTCCCACTCTCAGATACCTGCTCCTAAATCACCCACACAGTGTGTCCCACTCTCAGATACCTGCTCCTCCATCACCCACACACATGTCCCACTGTCAGATACCTGCTCCTCCATCACCCACACACAGTGTGTCCCACTCTCAGATACCTGCTCCATCACCCACACAGTGTGTCCCACTCTCAGATACCTGCTCCATCACCCACACACAGTGTGTCCCACTCTCACATACCTGCTCCTCCATCACCCACACACAGTGTGTCCCACTCTCAGAGACCTGCTCCATCACCCACACAGTGTGTCCCACTCTCAGATACCTGCTCCATCACCCACACACAGTGTGTCCCACTCTCAGATACCTGCTCCTCCATCACCCACACACAGTGTGTCCCACTCTCAGATACCTGCTCCTCCATCACCCACACACAGTGTGTCCCACTCTCAGATACTTGCTCCTCCATCACCCACACACAGTGTGTCCCACTCTCAGATACCTGCTCCTCCATCACCCACACACAGTGTGTCCCACTCTCAGATACCTGCTCCTCCATCACCCACACAGTGTGTCCCACTCTCAGATACCTGCTCCTCCATCACCCACACACAGTGTGTCCCACTCTCAGATACCTGCTCCTCCATCACCCACACATTGTGTCCCACTCTCAGATACCTGCTCCTCCATTACCCACACAGTGTGTCCCACTCTCAGATACCTGCTCCTCCATCACCCACACACAGTGTGTCCCACTCTCAGATACCTGCTCCTCCATCACCCACACAGTGTGTCCCACTCTCAGATACCTGCTCCTCCATCACCCACACACAGTGTGTCCCACTCTCAGATACCTGCTCCTCCATCACCCACACACAGTGTGTCCCACTCTCAGATACCTGCTCCTCCATTACCCACACACAGTGTGTCCCACTCTCAGACACTTGCTCCTCCATCACCCACACACAGTGTGTCCCACTCTCAGATACCTGCTCCTCCATTACCCACACACAGTGTGTCCCACTCTCAGACACTTGCTCCTCCATCACCCACACACAGTGTGTCCCACTCTCAGATACCTGCTCCTCCATTACTAACACAGTGTGTCCCACTCTCAGATACCTGCTCCTCCATCACCCACACACATGTCCCACTCTCAGATACTTGCTCCTCCATCACCCACACACAGTGTGTCCCACTCTGATACCTGCTCCTCCATCACCCACACACAGTGTGTCCCACTCTCAGATACCTGCTCCTCCATCACCCACACACAGTGTGTCCCACTCTCAGATACCTGCACCTCCATCACCCACACACAGTGTGTCCCACTCTCAGATACCTGCTCCCCCATCACCCACACACACTGTGTCCCACTCTCAGATACCTGCTCCTCCATTACCCACACAGTGTGTCCCACTCTCAGATACCTGCTCCTCCATCACCCACACAGTGTGTCCCACTCTCAGATACCTGCTGTCCATCACCCACACAGTGTGTCCCACTCTCAGATACCTGCTCCTCCATCACCCACACAGTGTGTCCCACTCTCAGATACCTGCTCCTCCATCACCCACACAGTGTGTCCCACTCTCAGATACCTGCTCCTCCATCACCCACACACAGTGTGTCCCACTCTCAGATACCTGCTCCTCCATTACCCACACAGTGTGTCCCACTCTCAGATACCTGCTCCTCCATTACCCACACAGTGTGTCCCACTCTCAGATACTTGCTCCTCCATTACCCACACAGTGTGTCCCACTCTCAGATACCTGCTCCTCCATTACCCACACAGTGTGTCCCACTCTCAGATACCTGCTCCTCCATCACCCACACAGTGTGTTCCACTCTCAGATACCTGCTCCTCCATCACCCACACACAGTGTGTCCCACTCTCAGATACCTGCTCCTCCATCACCCACACACAGTGTGTCCCACTCTCAGATACCTGCTCCTCCATCACCCACACAGTGTGTCCCACTCTCAGATACCTGCTCCTCCATCACCCACACACAGTGTGTCCCACTCTCAGATACTTGCTCCTCCATTACCCACACAGTGTGTCCCACTCTCAGATACCTGCTCCTCCATCACCCACACACAGTGTGTCCCACTCTCAGATACCTGCTCCTCCATCACCCACACACAGTGTGTCCCACTCTCAGATACCTGCTCCCCCATCACCCACACACAGTGTGTCCCACTCTCAGATACCTGCTCCTCCATCACCCACACACAGTGTGTCCCACTCTCAGATACCTGCTCCTCCATCACCCACACAGTGTGTCCCACTCTCAGATACCTGCTCCTCCATCACCCACACAGTGTGTCCCACTCTCAGATACCTGCTCCTCCATCACACACACACAGTGTGTCCCACTCTCAGATACCTGCTTCCCCATCACCCACACACAGTGTGTCCCACTCTCCGATACCTGCTCCCCCATCACCCACACACAGTGTGTCCCACTCTCAGATACCTGCTCCTCCATCACCCACACACAGTGTGTCCCACTCTCAGATACCTGCTCCTCCATCACCCACACACAGTGTGTCCCACTCTCAGATACCTGCTCCTCCATCACCCACACACAGTGTGTCCCACTCTCAGATACCTGCTCCCCCATCACCCACACACAGTGTGTCCCACTCTCAGATACCTGCTCCTCCATCACCCACACAGTGTGTCCCACTCTCAGATACCTGCTCCTCCATTACCCACACACAGTGTGTCCCACTCTCAGATACTTGCTCCTCCATTACCCACACAGTGTGTCCCACTCTCAGATACCTGCTCCTCCATCACCCACACACAGTGTGTCCCACTCTCAGATACCTGCTCCTCCATCACCCACACACAGTGTGTCCCACTCTCAGATACCTGCTCCTCCATCACCCACACAGTGTGTCCCACTCTCAGATACCTGCTCCTCCATCACCCACACAGTGTGTCCCACTCTCAGATACCTGCTCCTCCATTACCCACACAGTGTGTCCCACTCTCAGATACCTGCTCCTCCATTACCCACACAGTGTGTCCCACTCTCAGATACCTGCTCCTCCATCACCCACACACAGTGTGTCCCACTCTCAGATACCTGCTCCTCCATCACCCACACACAGTGTGTCCCACTCTCAGATACCTGCTCCTCCATCACCCACACAGTGTGTCCCACTCTCAGATACCTGCTCCTCCATCACCCACACACAGTGTGTCCCACTCTCAGATACCTGCTCCTCCATCACCCACACAGTGTGTCCCACTCTCAGATACCTGCTCCTCCATCACCCACACACAGTGTGTCCCACTCAGATACTTGCTCCTCCATTACCCACACAGTGTGTCCCACTCTCAGATACCTGCTCCTCCATCACCCACACACAGTGTGTCCCACTCTCAGATACCTGCTCCTCCATCACCCACACACAGTGTGTCCCACTCTCAGATACCTGCTCCTCCATCACCCACACACAGTGTGTCCCACTCTCAGATACCTGCTCCCCCATCACCCACACAGTGTGCCCCACTCTCAGATACCTGCTCCTCCATCATCCACACACAGTGTGTCCCACTCTCAGATACCTGCTCCTCCATCACCCACACACAATGTGTCCCACTCTCATACCTGCTCCTCCATCACCCACACACAGTGTGTCCCACTCTCAGATACCTGCTCCATTACCCACACAGTGTGTCCCACTCTCAGATACCTGCTGCTCCATCACCCACACACAGTGTGTCCCACTCTCAGATACCTGCTCCATTACCCACACAGTGTGTCCCACTCTCAGATACCTGCCCCTCCCACACACAGTGTGTCCCACTCTCAGATACCTGCTCCTCCATCACCCACACACAGTGTGTCCCACTCTCAGATACCTGCTCCTCCATCACCCACACACAGTGTGTCCCACTCTCAGATACCTGCTCCTCTATCACCCACACAGTGTGTCCCACTCTCAGATACCTGCCCCTCCCACACACAGTGTGTCCCACTCTCAGATACCTGCTCCTCCATCACCCACACAGTGTGTCCCACTCTCAGATACCTGCTCCTCCATCACCCACACAGTGTGTCCCACTCTCAGATACCTGCTCCTCCATCACCCACACACAGTGTGTCCCACTCTCAGATACCTGCTCCTCCATCACACACACACAGTGTGTCCCACTCTCAGATACCTGCTCCTCCATCACACACACACAGTGTGTCCCACTCTCAGATACCTGATCCTCCATCACCCACACACAGTGTGTCCCACTCTCAGATAACTGCTCCTCCATCACCCACACAGTGTGTCCCACTCTCAGATACCTGCTCCTCCATCACCCACACACAGTGTGTTCCACTCTCAGATACCTGCTCCTCCATCACCCACACACAGTGTGTCCCACTCTCAGATACCTGCTCCTCCATCACCCACATAGTGTGTCCCACTCTCAGATACCTGCTCCTCCATCACCCACACAGTGTGTCCCACTCTCAGATACCTGCTCCTCCATCACCCACACACAGTGTGTCCCACTCTCAGATACCTGCTCCATCACCCACACACAGTGTGTCCCACTCTCAGATACCTGCTCCTCCATCACCCACACACACTGTGTCCCACTCTCAGATACCTGCTCCTCCATCACCCACACACAGTGTGTCCCACTCTCAGATACCTGCTCCATCACCCACACACAGTGTGTCCCACTCTCAGATACCTGCTCCTCCATCACCCACACACACTGTGTCCCACTCTCAGATACCTGCTCCTCCATCACCCACACACAGTGTGTCCCACTCTCAGATACCTGCTCCTCCATCACCCACACACAGTGTGTCCCACTCTCAGATACCTGCTCCTCCATCACCCACACAGTGTGTCCCACTCTCAGATACCTGCTCCTCCATCACCCACACACAGTGTGTCCCACTCTCAGATACCTGCTCCTCCATCACCCACACACAGTGTGTCCCACTCTCAGATACCTGCTCCTCCATCACCCACACAGTGTGTCCCACTCTCAGATACCTGCTCCTCCATCACCCACACACAGTGTGTCCCACTCAGATACTTGCTCCTCCATTACCCACACAGTGTGTCCCACTCTCAGATACCTGCTCCTCCATCACCCACACACAGTGTGTCCCACTCTCAGATACCTGCTCCTCCATCACCCACACACAGTGTGTCCCACTCTCAGATACCTGCTCCTCCATCACCCACACACAGTGTGTCCCACTCTCAGATACCTGCTCCCCCATCACCCACACAGTGTGCCCCACTCTCAGATACCTGCTCCTCCATCATCCACACACAGTGTGTCCCACTCTCAGATACCTGCTCCTCCATTACCCACACAGTGTGTCCCACTCTCAGATACCTGCTCCTCCATTACCCACACAGTGTGTCCCACTCTCAGATACCTGCTCCTCCATCACCCACACACAGTGTGTCCCACTCTCAGATACCTGCTCCATCACCCACACACAGTGTGTCCCACTCTCAGATACCTGCTCCTCCATCACCCACACACACTGTGTCCCACTCTCAGATACCTGCTCCTCCATCACCCACACACAGTGTGTCCCACTCTCAGATACCTGCTCCATCACCCACACACAGTGTGTCCCACTCTCAGATACCTGCTCCTCCATCACCCACACACACTGTGTCCCACTCTCAGATACCTGCTCCTCCATCACCCACACACAGTGTGTCCCACTCTCAGATACCTGCTCCTCCATCACCCACACACAGTGTGTCCCACTCTCAGATACCTGCTCCTCCATCACCCACACAGTGTGTCCCACTCTCAGATACCTGCTCCTCCATCACCCACACACAGTGTGTCCCACTCTCAGATACCTGCTCCTCCATCACCCACACACAGTGTGTCCCACTCTCAGATACCTGCTCCTCCATCACCCACACAGTGCGTCCCACTCTCAGATACCTGCTCCTCCATCACCCACACACAGTGTGTCCCACTCAGATACTTGCTCCTCCATTACCCACACAGTGTGTCCCACTCTCAGATACCTGCTCCTCCATCACCCACACACAGTGTGTCCCACTCTCAGATACCTGCTCCTCCATCACCCACACACAGTGTGTCCCACTCTCAGATACCTGCTCCTCCATCACCCACACACAGTGTGTCCCACTCTCAGATACCTGCTCCCCCATCACCCACACAGTGTGCCCCACTCTCAGATACCTGCTCCTCCATCATCCACACACAGTGTGTCCCACTCTCAGATACCTGCTCCTCCATCACCCACACACAATGTGTCCCACTCTCATACCTGCTCCTCCATCACCCACACACAGTGTGTCCCACTCTCAGATACCTGCTCCATTACCCACACAGTGTGTCCCACTCTCAGATACCTGCTGCTCCATCACCCACACACAGTGTGTCCCACTCTCAGATTCCTGCTCCTCCAGCACCCACACACTGTGTCCCACTCTCAGAAACCTGCTCCTCCATCACGCACACAGTGTGTCCCACTCTCAGATACCTGCTCCTCCATCACCCACACACAGTGTGTCCCACTCTCAGATACCTGCTCCTCCATCACCCACACAGTGTGCCCCACTCTCAGATACCTGCTCCTCCATCACCCACACACAGTGTGTCCCACTCTCAGATACCTGCTCCTCCATCACCCACACACAGTGTGTCCCACTCTCAGATACCTGCTCCATCACCCACACAGTGTGTCCCACTCTCAGATACCTGCTCCTCCATCACGCACACAGTGTGTCCCACTCTCAGATACCTGCTCCTCCATCACCCACACACAGTGTGTCCCACTCTCAGATACCTGCTCCTCTATCACCCACACACAGTGTGTCCCACTCTCAGATACCTGCTCCTCCATCACCCACACAGTGTGTCCCACTCTCAGATACCTGCTCCTCCATTACCCACACAGTGTGTCCCACTCTCAGATACCTGCTCCTCCATCACCCACACACAGTGTGTCCCACTCTCAGATACCTGCTCCTCCATCACCCACACACAGTGTGTCCCACTCTCAGATACCTGCTCCTCCATCACCCACACAGTGTGTCCCACTCTCAGATACCTGCTCCTCCATCACCCACACAGTGTGTCCCACTCTCAGATACCTGCTCCTCCATCACACACACACAGTGTGTCCCACTCTCAGATACCTGCTTCCCCATCACCCACACACAGTGTGTCCCACTCTCCGATACCTGCTCCCCCATCACCCACACACAGTGTGTCCCACTCTCAGATACCTGCTCCTCCATCACCCACACACAGTGTGTCCCACTCTCAGATACCTGCTCCTCCATCACCCACACAGTGTGTCCCACTCTCAGATACCTGCTCCTCCATCACCCACACACAGTGTGTCCCACTCTCAGATACCTGCTCCTCTATCACCCACACAGTGTGTCCCACTCTCAGATACCTGCCCCTCCCACACACAGTGTGTCCCACTCTCAGATACCTGCTCCTCCATCACCCACACAGTGTGTCCCACTCTCAGATACCTGCTCCTCCATCACCCACACAGTGTGTCCCACTCTCAGATACCTGCTCCTCCATCACCCACACACAGTGTGTCCCACTCTCAGATACCTGCTCCTTCATCACACACACAGTGTGTCCCACTCTCAGATACCTGCTTCTCCATCACCCACACACAGTGTGTCCCACTCTCAGATACCTGCTTCTCGATCACACACACACTGTGTCCCACTCTCAGATACCTGCTCCATTACCCACACAGTGTGTCCCACTCTCAGATACCTGCCCCTCCCACACACAGTGTGTCCCACTCTCAGATACCTGCTCCTCCATCACCCACACACAGTGTGTCCCACTCTCAGATACCTGCTCCTCCATCACCCACACACAGTGTGTCCCACTCTCAGATACCTGCTCCTCTATCACCCACACAGTGTGTCCCACCCACTCTCAGATACCTGCTCCTCCATCACCCACACAGTGTGTCCCACTCTCAGATACCTGCTCCTCCATCACCCACACAGTGTGTCCCACTCAGATACCTGCTCCTCCATCACCCACACACAGTGTGTCCCACTCTCAGATACCTGCTCCTCCATCACACACACACAGTGTGTCCCACTCTCAGATACCTGCTCCTCCATCACACACACACAGTGTGTCCCACTCTCAGATACCTGATCCTCCATCACCCACACACAGTGTGTCCCACTCTCAGATAACTGCTCCTCCATCACCCACACAGTGTGTCCCACTCTCAGATACCTGCTCCTCCATCACCCACACACAGTGTGTTCCACTCTCAGATACCTGCTCCTCCATCACCCACACAGTGTGTCCCACTCTCAGATACCTGCTCCTCCATCACCCACACACAGTGTGTCCCACTCTCAGATACCTGCTCCTCCATCACCCACACACAGTGTGTCCCACTCTCAGATACCTGCTCCTCCATCACCCACACAGTGTGTCCCACTCTCAGATACCTGCTCCTCCATCACCCACACACAGTGTGTCCCACTCTCAGATACTTGCTCCTCCATTACCCACACAGTGTGTCCCACTCTCAGATACCTGCTCCTCCATCACCCACACACAGTGTGTCCCACTCTCAGATACCTGCTGTCCATCACCCACACACAGTGTGTCCCACTCTCAGATACCTGCTCCCCCATCACCCACACACAGTGTGTCCCACTCTCAGATACCTGCTCCTCCATCACCCACACACAGTATGCCCCACTCTCAGATACCTGCTCCTCCATCATCCACACACAGTGTGTCCCACTCTCAGATACCTGCTCCTCCATCACCCACACACAGTGTGTCCCACTCTCATACCTGCTCCTCCATCACCCACACACAGTGTGTCCCACTCTGATACCTGCTCCATCACCCACACAGTGTGTCCCACTCTCAGATACCTGCTGCTCCATCACCCACACACAGTGTGTCCCACTCTCAGATACCTGCTCCCCCATCACCCACACACAGTGTGTCCCATTTTCAGATACCTGCTCCATCACCCACACACAGTGTGTCCCACTCTCAGATACCTGCTCCTCCATCACCCACACAGTGTGTCCCACTCTCAGATACCTGCTCCTCCATCACCCACAAACAGTGTGTCCCACTCTCAGATACCTGCTCCTCCATCACCCACACAGTGTGTCCCACTCTCAGATACCTGCTCCTCCATCACCCACACACAGTGTGTCCCACTCTCAGATACCTGCTCCTCCATCACCCACACACAGTGTGTCCCACTCTCAGATACCTGCTCTCCATCACCCACACACAGTGTGTCCCACTCTCAGATAACTGCTCCTCCATCACACACACAGTGTGTCCCACTCTCAGATACCTGCTCCTCCATCACCCACACACAGTGTGTTCCACTCTCAGATACCTGCTCCTCCATCACCCACACAGTGTGTCCCACTCTCAGATACCTGCTCCTCCATCACCCACACACAGTGTGTCCCACTCTCAGATACCTGCTCCTCCATCACCCACACACAGTGTGTCCCACTCTCAGATACCTGCTCCTCCATCACCCACACAGTGTGTCCCACTCTCAGATACCTGCTCCTCCATCACCCACACACAGTGTGTCCCACTCTCAGATACTTGCTCCTCCATTACCCACACAGTGTGTCCCACTCTCAGATACTTGCTCCTCCATTACCCACACAGTGTGTCCCACTCTCAGATACCTGCTCCTCCATCACCCACACACAGTGTGTCCCACTCTCAGATACCTGCTGTCCATCACCCACACACAGTGTGTCCCACTCTCAGATACCTGCTCCCCCATCACCCACACACAGTGTGTCCCACTCTCAGATACCTGCTCCATTACCCACACAGTGTGTCCCACTCTCAGATACCTGCTGCTCCATCACCCACACACAGTGTGTCCCACTCTCAGATACCTGCTCCATCACCCACACAGTGTGTCCCACTCTCAGATACCTGCTCCCCCATCACCCACACACAGTGTGTCCCACTCTCAGATACCTGCTCCTCCATCACCCACACACAGTATGCCCCACTCTCAGATACCTGCTCCTCCATCATCCACACACAGTGTGTCCCACTCTCAGATACCTGCTCCTCCATCACCCACACACAGTGTGTCCCACTCTCATACCTGCTCCTCCATCACCCACACACAGTGTGTCCCACTCTCAGATACCTGCTCCATTACCCACACAGTGTGTCCCACTCTCAGATACCTGCTGCTCCATCACCCACACACAGTGTGTCCCACTCTCAGATACCTGCTCCATCACCCACACAGTGTGTCCCACTCTCAGATACCTGCTCCTCCATCACCCACACACAGTGTGTCCCACTCTCAGATACCTGCTCCTCCATCACCCACACACAGTGTGTCCCACTCTCATACCTGCTCCTCCATCACCCACACACAGTGTGTCCCACTCTCAGATACCTGCTCCATTACCCACACAGTGTGTCCCACTCTCAGATACCTGCTGCTCCATCACCCACACACAGTGTGTCCCACTCTCAGATTCCTGCTCCTCCAGCACCCACACACTGTGTCCCACTCTCAGATACCTGCTCCTCCATCACCCACACACAGTGTGTCCCACTCTCAGATACCTGCTCCTCCATCACCCACACACAGTGTGTCCCACTCTCAGATACCTGCTCCTCCATCACCCACACAGTGTGTCCCACTCTCAGATACCTGCTCCTCCATCACCCACACACAGTGTGTCCCACTCTCAGATACTTGCTCCTCCATTACCCACACACTGTGTCCCACTCTCAGATACCTGCTCCTCCATCATCCACACACAGTGTGTCCCACTCTCAGATACCTGCTCCTCCATCACCCACACACAGTGTGTCCCACTCTCATACCTGCTCCTCCATCACCCACACACAGTGTGTCCCACTCTCAGATACCTGCTCCATTACCCACACAGTGTGTCCCACTCTCAGATACCTGCTGCTCCATCACCCACACACAGTGTGTCCCACTCTCAGATTCCTGCTCCTCCAGCACCCACACACTGTGTCCCACTCTCAGATACCTGCTCCTCCATCACCCACACACAGTGTGTCCCACTCTCAGATACCTGCTCCTCCATCACCCACACACAGTGTGTCCCACTCTCAGATACCTGCTCCTCCATCACCCACACACAGTGTGTCCCACTCTCAGATACCTGCTCCTCCATCACCCACACAGTGTGTCCCACTCTCAGATACCTGCTCCTCCATCACCCACACACAGTGTGTCCCACTCTCAGATACCTGCTCCTCCATCACCCACACACAGTGTGTCCCACTCTCAGATACCTGCTCCTCCATCACCCACACAGTGTGTCCCACTCTCAGATACCTGCTCCTCCATCACGCACACAGTGTGTCCCACTCTCAGATACCTGCTCCTCCATCACCCACACACAGTGTGTCCCACTCTCAGATACCTGCTCCTCTATCACCCACACACAGTGTGTCCCACTCTCAGATACCTGCTCCTCCATCACCCACATACAGTGTGTCCCACTCTCAGACACCTGCTCCTCCATCACCCACACACAGTGTGTCCCACTCTCAGATACCTGCTCCTCCATCACCCACACACAGTGTGTCCCACTCTCAGATACCTGCTCCATCACCCACACACAGTGTGTCCCACTCTCAGATACCTGCTCCTCCATCACCCACACAGTGTGTCCCACTCTCAGATACCTGCTCCTCCATCACCCACACAGTGTGTCCCACTCTCAGATACCTGCTCCTCCATCACCCACACACAGTGTGTCCCACTCTCAGATACCTGCTCCTCCATCACACACACAGTGTGTCCCACTCTCAGATACCTGCTCTCCATCACCCACACACAGTGTGTCCCACTCTCAGATACCTGCTTCTCCATCACCCACACACAGTGTGTCCCACTCTCAGATACCTGCTTCTCGATCACACACACACTGTGTCCCACTCTCAGATACCTGCTCCATTACCCACACAGTGTGTCCCACTCTCAGATACCTGCCCCTCCCACACACAGTGTGTCCCACTCTCAGATACCTGCTCCTCCATCACCCACACACAGTGTGTCCCACTCTCAGATACCTGCTCCTCCATCACCCACACACAGTGTGTCCCACTCTCAGATACCTGCTCCATTACCCACACAGTGTGTCCCACTCTCAGATACCTGCCCCTCCCACACACAGTGTGTCCCACTCTCAGATACCTGCTCCTCCATCACCCACACACAGTGTGTCCCACTCTCAGATACCTGCTCCTCCATCACCCACACACAGTGTGTACCACTCTCAGATACCTGCTCCCCCATCACCCACACAGTGTGTCCCACTCTCAGATACCTGCTCCTCCATCACCCACACACAGTGTGTCCCACTCTCAGATACCTGCTCCTCCATCACCCACACAGTGTGTCCCACTCTCAGATACCTGCTCCTCCATCACCCACACACAGTGTGTCCCACTCTCAGATACCTGCTCCTCCATCACCCACACACAGTGTGTCCCACTCTCAGATACTTGCTCCTCCATTACCCACACAGTGTGTCCCACTCTCAGATACCTGCTCCTCCATCACCCACACACAGTGTGTCCCACTCTCAGATACCTGCTCCTCCATCACCCACACACAGTGTGTCCCACTCTCAGATACCTGCTGTCCATCACCCACACACAGTGTGTCCCACTCTCAGATACCTGCTCCCCCATCACCCACACACAGTGTGTCCCACTCTCAGATACCTGCTCCTCCATCATCCACACACAGTATGCCCCACTCTCAGATACCTGCTCCTCCATCATCCACACACAGTGTGTCCCACTCTCAGATACCTGCTCCTCCATCACCCACACACAGTGTGTCCCACTCTCATACCTGCTCCTCCATCACCCACACACAGTGTGTCCCACTCTGATACCTGCTCCATTACCCACACAGTGTGTCCCACTCTCAGATACCTGCTGCTCCATCACCCACACACAGTGTGTCCCACTCTCAGATATCTGCTCCCCCATCACCCACACACAGTGTGTCCCATTTTCAGATACCTGCTCCATCACCCACACACAGTGTGTCCCACTCTCAGATACCTGCTCCTCCATCACCCACACAGTGTGTCCCACTCTCAGATACCTGCTCCTCCATCACCCACAAACAGTGTGTCCCACTCTCAGATACCTGCTCCTCCATCACCCACACAGTGTGTCCCACTCTCAGATACCTGCTCCTCCATCACCCACACACAGTGTGTCCCACTCTCAGATACCTGCTCCTCCATCACCCACACACAGTGTGTCCCACTCTCAGATACCTGCTCTCCATCACCCACACACAGTGTGTCCCACTCTCAGATACCTGCTCCTCCATCACCCACACAGTGTGTCCCACTCTCAGATACCTGCTCCTCCATCACCCACACACAGTGTGTCCCACTCTCAGATACTTGCTCCTCCATTACCCACACAGTGTGTCCCACTCTCAGATACCTGCTCCTCCATCACCCACACACAGTGTGTCCCACTCTCAGATACCTGCTGTCCATCACCCACACACAGTGTGTCCCACTCTCAGATACCTGCTCCCCCATCACCCACACACAGTGTGTCCCACTCTCAGATACCTGCTCCTCCATCACCCACACACAGTATGCCCCACTCTCAGATACCTGCTCCTCCATCATCCACACACAGTGTGTCCCACTCTCAGATACCTGCTCCTCCATCACCCACACACAGTGTGTCCCACTCTCATACCTGCTCCTCCATCACCCACACACAGTGTGTCCCACTCTCAGATACCTGCTCCATTACCCACACAGTGTGTCCCACTCTCAGATACCTGCTGCTCCATCACCCACACACAGTGTGTCCCACTCTCAGATACCTGCTCCATCACCCACACAGTGTGTCCCACTCTCAGATACCTGCTCCCCCATCACCCACACACAGTGTGTCCCACTCTCAGATACCTGCTCCTCCATCACCCACACACAGTATGCCCCACTCTCAGATACCTGCTCCTCCATCATCCACACACAGTGTGTCCCACTCTCAGATACCTGCTCCTCCATCACCCACACACAGTGTGTCCCACTCTCATACCTGCTCCTCCATCACCCACACACAGTGTGTCCCACTCTCAGATACCTGCTCCTCCATCACCCACACAGTGTGTCCCACTCTCAGATACCTGCTCCTCCATCACCCACACACAGTGTGTCCCACTCTCAGATACCTGCTCCTCCATTACCCACACAGTGTGTCCCACTCTCAGATACCTGCTCCTCCATCACCCACACACAGTGTGTCCCACTCTCAGATACCTGCTCCTCCATCACCCACACACAGTGTGTCCCACTCTCATACCTGCTCCTCCATCACCCACACACAGTGTGTCCCACTCTCAGATACCTGCTCCATTACCCACACAGTGTGTCCCACTCTCAGATACCTGCTGCTCCATCACCCACACACAGTGTGTCCCACTCTCAGATTCCTGCTCCTCCAGCACCCACACACTGTGTCCCACTCTCAGATACCTGCTCCTCCATCACCCACACACAGTGTGTCCCACTCTCAGATACCTGCTCCTCCATCACCCACACACAGTGTGTCCCACTCTCAGATACCTGCTCCTCCATCACCCACACAGTGTGTCCCACTCTCAGATACCTGCTCCTCCATCACCCACACACAGTGTGTCCCACTCTCAGATACTTGCTCCTCCATTACCCACACACTGTGTCCCACTCTCAGATACCTGCTCCTCCATCATCCACACACAGTGTGTCCCACTCTCAGATACCTGCTCCTCCATCACCCACACACAGTGTGTCCCACTCTCATACCTGCTCCTCCATCACCCACACACAGTGTGTCCCACTCTCAGATACCTGCTCCATTACCCACACAGTGTGTCCCACTCTCAGATACCTGCTGCTCCATCACCCACACACAGTGTGTCCCACTCTCAGATTCCTGCTCCTCCAGCACCCACACACTGTGTCCCACTCTCAGATACCTGCTCCTCCATCACCCACACACAGTGTGTCCCACTCTCAGATACCTGCTCCTCCATCACCCACACACAGTGTGTCCCACTCTCAGATACCTGCTCCTCCATCACCCACACACAGTGTGTCCCACTCTCAGATACCTGCTCCTCCATCACCCACACAGTGTGTCCCACTCTCAGATACCTGCTCCTCCATCACCCACACACAGTGTGTCCCACTCTCAGATACCTGCTCCTCCATCACCCACACACAGTGTGTCCCACTCTCAGATACCTGCTCCTCCATCACCCACACAGTGTGTCCCACTCTCAGATACCTGCTCCTCCATCACGCACACAGTGTGTCCCACTCTCAGATACCTGCTCCTCCATCACCCACACACAGTGTGTCCCACTCTCAGATACCTGCTCCTCTATCACCCACACACAGTGTGTCCCACTCTCAGATACCTGCTCCTCCATCACCCACATAAAGTGTGTCCCACTCTCAGACACCTGCTCCTCCATCACCCACACACAGTGTGTCCCACTCTCAGATACCTGCTCCTCCATCACCCACACACAGTGTGTCCCACTCTCAGATACCTGCTCCATCACCCACACACAGTGTGTCCCACTCTCAGATACCTGCACCTCCATCACCCACACAGTGTGTCCCACTCTCAGATACCTGCTCCTCCATCACCCACACACAGTGTGTCCCACTCTCAGATACCTGCTCCCCCATCACCCACACACAGTGTGTCCCATTTTCAGATACCTGCTCCATCACCCACACACAGTGTGTCCCACTCTCAGATACCTGCTCCTCCATCACCCACACAGTGTGTCCCACTCTCAGATACCTGCTCCTCCATCACCCACACACAGTGTGTCCCACTCTCAGATACCTGCTCCTCCATCACCCACACACAGTGTGTCCCACTCTCAGATACCTGCTCCTCCATCACCCACACACAGTGTGTCCCACTCTCAGATACCTGCTCCTCCATCACCCACACAGTGTGTCCCACTCTCAGATACCTGCTCCTCCATCACCCACACAGTGTGTCCCACTCTCAGATACCTGCTCCTCCATCACCCACACAGTGTGTCCCACTCTCAGATACCTGCTCCTCCATCACCCACACACAGTGTGTCCCACTCTCAGATACCTGCTCCTCCATCACACACACAGTGTGTCCCACTCTCAGATACCTGCTCTCCATCACCCACACACAGTGTGTCCCACTCTCAGATACCTGCTTCTCCATCACCCACACACAGTGTGTCCCACTCTCAGATACCTGCTTCTCGATCACACACACACTGTGTCCCACTCTCAGATACCTGCTCCATTACCCACACAGTGTGTCCCACTCTCAGATACCTGCCCCTCCCACACACAGTGTGTCCCACTCTCAGATACCTGCTCCTCCATCACCCACACACAGTGTGTCCCACTCTCAGATACCTGCTCCTCCATCACCCACACACAGTGTGTCCCACTCTCAGATACCTGCTCCATTACCCACACAGTGTGTCCCACTCTCAGATACCTGCCCCTCCCACACACAGTGTGTCCCACTCTCAGATACCTGCTCCTCCATCACCCACACACAGTGTGTCCCACTCTCAGATACCTGCTCCTCCATCACCCACACACAGTGTGTACCACTCTCAGATACCTGCTCCCCCATCACCCACACAGTGTGTCCCACTCTCAGATACCTGCTCCTCCATCACCCACACACAGTGTGTCCCACTTTCAGATACCTGCTCCTCCATCACCCACACAGTGTGTCCCACTCTCAGATACCTGCTCCTCCATCACCCACACACAGTGTGTCCCTCTCTCAGATACCTGCTCCTCCATCACCCACACACAGTGTGTCCCACTCTCAGATACTTGCTCCTCCATTACCCACACAGTGTGTCCCACTCTCAGATACCTGCTCCTCCATCACCCACACACAGTGTGTCCCACTCTCAGATATCTGCTCCTCCATCACCCACACACAGTGTGTCCCACTCTCAGATACCTGCTCCCCCATCACCCACACACAGTGTGTCCCACTCTCAGATACCTGCTCCTCCATCACCCACACACAGTGTGCCCCACTCTCAGATACCTGCTCCTCCATCATCCACACACAGTGTGTCCCACTCTCAGATACCTGCTCCTCCATCACCCACACACAGTGTGTCCCACTCTCATACCTGCTCCTCCATCACCCACACACAGTGTGTCCCACTCTCAGATACCTGCTCCATTACCCACACAGTGTGTCCCACTCTCAGATACCTGCTGCTCCATCACCCACACACAGTGTGTCCCACTCTCAGATTCCTGCTCCTCCAGCACCCACACACTGTGTCCCACTCTCAGATACCTGCTCCTCCATCACCCACACACAGTGTGTCCCACTCTCAGATATCTGCTCCTCCATCACCCACACACAGTGTGTCCCACTCTCAGATACCTGCTCCTCCATCACCCACACAGTGTGTCCCACTCTCAGATACCTGCTCCTCCATCACCCACACACAGTGTGTCCCACTCTCAGATACCTGCTCCTCCATCACCCACACAGTGTGTCCCACTCTCAGATACCTGCTCCTCCATCACCCACACACAGTGTGTCCCACTCTCAGATACCTGCTCCTCCATCACCCACACACAGTGTGTCCCACTCTCAGATACCTGCACCTCCATCACCCACACAGTGTGTCCCACTCTCAGATACCTGCTCCTCCATCACCCACACAGTGTGTCCCACTCTCAGATACCTGCTCCTCCATCACCCACACACAGTGTGTCCCACTCTCAGATACCTGCTCCTCCATCACCCACACACAGTGTTTCCCACTCTCAGATACCTGCTCCTCCATCACCCACACACAGTGTGTCCCACTCTCAGATACCTGCTCCTCCATCACCCACACAGTGTGTCCCACTCTCAGATACCTGCTCCTCCATCACCCACACAGTGTGTCCCACTCTCAGATACCTGCTCCTCCATCACACACACACAATGTGTCCCACTCTCAGATACCTGCTTCCCCATCACCCACACACAGTGTGTCCCACTCTCCGATACCTGCTCCCCCATCACCCACACACAGTGTGTCCCACTCTCAGATACCTGCTCCTCCATCACCCACACACAGTGTGTCCCACTCTCAGATACCTGCTCCTCCATCACCCACACACAGTGTGTCCCACTCTCAGATACCTGCTCCTCCATCACCCACACACAGTGTGTCCCACTCTCAGATACCTGCTCCCCCATCACCCACACACAGTGTGTCCCACTCTCAGATACCTGCTCCTCCATCACCCACACAGTGTGTCCCACTCTCAGATACCTGCTCCTCCATTACCCACACACAGTGTGTCCCACTCTCAGATACTTGCTCCTCCATTACCCACACAGTGTGTCCCACTCTCAGATACCTGCTCCTCCATCACCCACACACAGTGTGTCCCACTCTCAGATACCTGCTCCTCCATCACCCACACACAGTGTGTCCCACTCTCAGATACCTGCTCCTCCATCACCCACACAGTGTGTCCCACTCTCAGATACCTGCTCCTCCATCACCCACACAGTGTGTCCCACTCTCAGATACCTGCTCCTCCATTACCCACACAGTGTGTCCCACTCTCAGATACCTGCTCCTCCATTACCCATACAGTGTGTCCCACTCTCAGATACCTGCTCCTCCATCACCCACACACAGTGTGTCCCACTCTCAGATACCTGCTCCTCCATCACCCACACACAGTGTGTCCCACTCTCAGATACCTGCTCCTCCATCACCCACACAGTGTGTCCCACTCTCAGATACCTGCTCCTCCATCACCCACACACAGTGTGTCCCACTCTCAGATACCTGCTCCTCCATCACCCACACACAGTGTGTCCCACTCTCAGATACCTGCTCCTCCATCACCCACACAGTGTGTCCCACTCTCAGATACCTGCTCCTCCATCACCCACACACAGTGTGTCCCACTCAGATACTTGCTCCTCCATTACCCACACAGTGTGTCCCACTCTCAGATACCTGCTCCTCCATCACCCACACACAGTGTGTCCCACTCTCAGATACCTGCTCCTCCATCACCCACACACAGTGTGTCCCACTCTCAGATACCTGCTCCTCCATCACCCACACACAGTGTGTCCCACTCTCAGATACCTGCTCCCCCATCACCCACACAGTGTGCCCCACTCTCAGATACCTGCTCCTCCATCATCCACGCACAGTGTGTCCCACTCTCAGATACCTGCTCCTCCATCACCCACACACAATGTGTCCCACTCTCATACCTGCTCCTCCATCACCCACACACAGTGTGTCCCACTCTCAGATACCTGCTCCATTACCCACACAGTGTGTCCCACTCTCAGATACCTGCTGCTCCATCACCCACACACAGTGTGTCCCACTCTCAGATTCCTGCTCCTCCAGCACCCACACACTGTGTCCCACTCTCAGAAACCTGCTCCTCCATCACGCACACAGTGTGTCCCACTCTCAGATACCTGCCCCTCCATCACCCACACACAGTGTGTCCCACTCTCAGATACCTGCTCCTCCATCACCCACACAGTGTGTCCCACTCTCAGATACCTGCACCTCCATCACCCACACAGTGTGTCCCACTCTCAGATACCTGCTCCTCCATCACCCACACACAGTGTGTCCCACTCTCAGATACCTGCTCCTTCATCACACACACAGTGTGTCCCACTCTCAGATACCTGCTTCTCCATCACCCACACACAGTGTGTCCCACTCTCAGATACCTGCTTCTCGATCACACACACACTGTGTCCCACTCTCAGATACCTGCTCCATTACCCACACAGTGTGTCCCACTCTCAGATACCTGCCCCTCCCACACACAGTGTGTCCCACTCTCAGATACCTGCTCCTCCATCACCCACACACAGTGTGTCCCACTCTCAGATACCTGCTCCTCCATCACCCACACACAGTGTGTCCCACTCTCAGATACCTGCTCCTCTATCACCCACACAGTGTGTCCCACTCTCAGATACCTGCCCCTCCCACACACAGTGTGTCCCACTCTCAGATACCTGCTCCTCCATCACCCACACAGTGTGTCCCACTCTCAGATACCTGCTCCTCCATCACCCACACAGTGTGTCCCACTCTCAGATACCTGCTCCTCCATCACCCACACACAGTGTGTCCCACTCTCAGATACCTGCTCCTCCATCACCCACACACACTGTGTCCCACTCTCAGATACCTGCTCCTCCATCACCCACACACAGTGTGTCCCACTCTCAGATACCTGCTCCATCACCCACACACAGTGTGTCCCACTCTCAGATACCTGCTCCTCCATCACCCACACACACTGTGTCCCACTCTCAGATACCTGCTCCTCCATCACCCACACACAGTGTGTCCCACTCTCAGATACCTGCTCCTCCATCACCCACACACAGTGTGTCCCACTCTCAGATACCTGCTCCTCCAGCACCCACACAGTGTGTCCCACTCTCAGATACCTGCTCCTCCATCACCCACACACAGTGTGTCCCACTCTCAGATACCTGCTCCTCCATCACCCACACACAGTGTGTCCCACTCTCAGATACCTGCTCCTCCATCACCCACACAGTGTGTCCCACTCTCAGATACCTGCTCCTCCATCACCCACACACAGTGTGTCCCACTCAGATACTTGCTCCTCCATTACCCACACAGTGTGTCCCACTCTCAGATACCTGCTCCTCCATCACCCACACACAGTGTGTCCCACTCTCAGATACCTGCTCCTCCATCACCCACACACAGTGTGTCCCACTCTCAGATACCTGCTCCTCCATCACCCACACACAGTGTGTCCCACTCTCAGATACCTGCTCCCCCATCACCCACACAGTGTGCCCCACTCTCAGATACCTGCTCCTCCATCATCCACACACAGTGTGTCCCACTCTCAGATACCTGCTCCTCCATTACCCACACAGTGTGTCCCACTCTCAGATACCTGCTCCTCCATTACCCACACAGTGTGTCCCACTCTCAGATACCTGCTCCTCCATCACCCACACACAGTGTGTCCCACTCTCAGATACCTGCTCCATCACCCACACACAGTGTGTCCCACTCTCAGATACCTGCTCCTCCATCACCCACACACACTGTGTCCCACTCTCAGATACCTGCTCCTCCATCACCCACACACAGTGTGTCCCACTCTCAGATACCTGCTCCATCACCCACACACAGTGTGTCCCACTCTCAGATACCTGCTCCTCCATCACCCACACACACTGTGTCCCACTCTCAGATACCTGCTCCTCCATCACCCACACACAGTGTGTCCCACTCTCAGATACCTGCTCCTCCATCACCTACACACAGTGTGTCCCACTCTCAGATACCTGCTCCTCCATCACCCACACAGTGTGTCCCACTCTCAGATACCTGCTCCTCCATCACCCACACACAGTGTGTCCCACTCTCAGATACCTGCTCCTCCATCACCCACACACAGTGTGTCCCACTCTCAGATACCTGCTCCTCCATCACCCACACAGTGCGTCCCACTCTCAGATACCTGCTCCTCCATCACCCACACACAGTGTGTCCCACTCAGATACTTGCTCCTCCATTACCCACACAGTGTGTCCCACTCTCAGATACCTGCTCCTCCATCACCCACACACAGTGTGTCCCACTCTCAGATACCTGCTCCTCCATCACCCACACACAGTGTGTCCCACTCTCAGATACCTGCTCCTCCATCACCCACACACAGTGTGTCCCACTCTCAGATACCTGCTCCCCCATCACCCACACAGTGTGCCCCACTCTCAGATACCTGCTCCTCCATCATCCACACACAGTGTGTCCCACTCTCAGATACCTGCTCCTCCATCACCCACACACAATGTGTCCCACTCTCATACCTGCTCCTCCATCACCCACACACAGTGTGTCCCACTCTCAGATACCTGCTCCATTACCCACACAGTGTGTCCCACTCTCAGATACCTGCTGCTCCATCACCCACACACAGTGTGTCCCACTCTCAGATTCCTGCTCCTCCAGCACCCACACACTGTGTCCCACTCTCAGAAACCTGCTCCTCCATCACGCACACAGTGTGTCCCACTCTCAGATACCTGCTCCTCCATCACCCACACACAGTGTGTCCCACTCTCAGATACCTGCTCCTCCATCACCCACACAGTGTGCCCCACTCTCAGATACCTGCTCCTCCATCACCCACACACAGTGTGTCCCACTCTCAGATACCTGCTCCTCCATCACCCACACACAGTGTGTCCCACTCTCAGATACCTGCTCCATCATCCACACAGTGTGTCCCACTCTCAGATACCTGCTCCTCCATCACGCACACAGTGTGTCCCACTCTCAGATACCTGCTCCTCCATCACCCACACACAGTGTGTCCCACTCTCAGATACCTGCTCCTCTATCACCCACACACAGTGTGTCCCACTCTCAGATACCTGCTCCTCCATCACCCACACAGTGTGTCCCACTCTCAGATACCTGCTCCTCCATTACCCACACAGTGTGTCCCACTCTCAGATACCTGCTCCTCCATCACCCACACACAGTGTGTCCCACTCTCAGATACCTGCTCCTCCATCACCCACACACAGTGTGTCCCACTCTCAGATACCTGCTCCTCCATCACCCACACAGTGTGTCCCACTCTCAGATACCTGCTCCTCCATCACCCACACAGTGTGTCCCACTCTCAGATACCTGCTCCTCCATCACACACACACAGTGTGTCCCACTCTCAGATACCTGCTTCCCCATCACCCACACACAGTGTGTCCCACTCTCCGATACCTGCTCCCCCATCACCCACACACAGTGTGTCCCACTCTCAGATACCTGCTCCTCCATCACCCACACACAGTGTGTCCCACTCTCAGATACCTGCTCCTCCATCACCCACACAGTGTGTCCCACTCTCAGATACCTGCTCCTCCATCACCCACACACAGTGTGTCCCACTCTCAGATACCTGCTCCTCTATCACCCACACAGTGTGTCCCACTCTCAGATACCTGCCCCTCCCACACACAGTGTGTCCCACTCTCAGATACCTGCTCCTCCATCACCCACACAGTGTGTCCCACTCTCAGATACCTGCTCCTCCATCACCCACACAGTGTGTCCCACTCTCAGATACCTGCTCCTCCATCACCCACACACAGTGTGTCCCACTCTCAGATACCTGCTCCTTCATCACACACACAGTGTGTCCCACTCTCAGATACCTGCTTCTCCATCACCCACACACAGTGTGTCCCACTCTCAGATACCTGCTTCTCGATCACACACACACTGTGTCCCACTCTCAGATACCTGCTCCATTACCCACACAGTGTGTCCCACTCTCAGATACCTGCCCCTCCCACACACAGTGTGTCCCACTCTCAGATACCTGCTCCTCCATCACCCACACACAGTGTGTCCCACTCTCAGATACCTGCTCCTCCATCACCCACACACAGTGTGTCCCACTCTCAGATACCTGCTCCTCCATCACACACACACAGTGTGTCCCACTCTCAGATACCTGCTCCTCCATCACACACACACAGTGTGTCCCACTCTCAGATACCTGATCCTCCATCACCCACACACAGTGTGTCCCACTCTCAGATAACTGCTCCTCCATCACCCACACAGTGTGTCCCACTCTCAGATACCTGCTCCTCCATCACCCACACACAGTGTGTCCCACTCTCAGATACCTGCTCCTCCATCACCCACACACAGTGTGTCCCACTCTCAGATACCTGCTCCTCCATCACCCACAGAGTGTGTCCCATCTCAGATACCTGCTCCTCCATCACCCACACACAGTGTGTCCCACTCTCAGATACTTGCTCCTCCATTACCCACACAGTGTGTCCCACTCTCAGATACCTGCTCCTCCATCACCCACACACAGTGTGTCCCACTCTCAGATACCTGCTGTCCATCACCCACACACAGTGTGTCCCACTCTCAGATACCTGCTCCCCCATCACCCACACACAGTGTGTCCCACTCTCAGATACCTGCTCCTCCATCACCCACACACAGTATGCCCCACTCTCAGATACCTGCTCCTCCATCATCCACACACAGTGTGTCCCACTCTCAGATACCTGCTCCTCCATCACCCACACACAGTGTGTCCCACTCTCATACCTGCTCCTCCATCACCCACACACAGTGTGTCCCACTCTGATACCTGCTCCATTACCCACACAGTGTGTCCCACTCTCAGATACCTGCTGCTCCATCACCCACACACAGTGTGTCCCACTCTCAGATACCTGCTCCCCCATCACCCACACACAGTGTGTCCCATTTTCAGATACCTGCTCCATCACCCACACACAGTGTGTCCCACTCTCAGATACCTGCTCCTCCATCACCCACACAGTGTGTCCCACTCTCAGATACCTGCTCCTCCATCACCCACAAACAGTGTGTCCCACTCTCAGATACCTGCTCCTCCATCACCCACACACAGTGTGTCCCACTCTCAGATACCTGCTTCCCCATCACCCACACACAGTGTGTCCCACTCTCCGATACCTGCTCCCCCATCACCCACACACAGTGTGTCCCACTCTCAGATACCTGCTCCTCCATCACCCACACACAGTGTGTCCCACTCTCAGATACCTGCTCCTCCATCACCCACACAGTGTGTCCCACTCTCAGATACCTGCTCCTCCATCACCCACACACAGTGTGTCCCACTCTCAGATACCTGCTCCTCTATCACCCACACAGTGTGTCCCACTCTCAGATACCTGCCCCTCCCACACACAGTGTGTCCCACTCTCAGATACCTGCTCCTCCATCACCCACACAGTGTGTCCCACTCTCAGATACCTGCTCCTCCATCACCCACACAGTGTGTCCCACTCTCAGATACCTGCTCCTCCATCACCCACACACAGTGTGTCCCACTCTCAGATACCTGCTCCTCCATCACCCACACACAGTGTGTCCCACTCTCAGATACCTGCTCTCCATCACCCACACACAGTGTGTCCCACTCTCAGATAACTGCTCCTCCATCACACACACAGTGTGTCCCACTCTCAGATACCTGCTCCTCCATCACCCACACACAGTGTGTTCCACTCTCAGATACCTGCTCCTCCATCACCCACACAGTGTGTCCCACTCTCAGATACCTGCTCCTCCATCACCCACACACAGTGTGTCCCACTCTCAGATACCTGCTCCTCCATCACCCACACACAGTGTGTCCCACTCTCAGATACCTGCTGTCCATCACCCACACACAGTGTGTCCCACTCTCAGATACCTGCTCCCCCATCACCCACACACAGTGTGTCCCACTCTCAGATACCTGCTCCTCCATCACCCACACACAGTATGCCCCACTCTCAGATACCTGCTCCTCCATCATCCACACACAGTGTGTTCCACTCTCAGATACCTGCTCCTCCATCACCCACACACAGTGTGTCCCACTCTCATACCTGCTCCTCCATCACCCACACACAGTGTGTCCCACTCTCAGATACCTGCTCCATTACCCACACAGTGTGTCCCACTCTCAGATACCTGCTGCTCCATCACCCACACACAGTGTGTCCCACTCTCAGATACCTGCTCCATCACCCACACAGTGTGTCCCACTCTCAGATACCTGCTCCCCCATCACCCACACACAGTGTGTCCCACTCTCAGATACCTGCTCCTCCATCACCCACACACAGTATGCCCCACTCTCAGATACCTGCTCCTCCATCATCCACACACAGTGTGTCCCACTCTCAGATACCTGCTCCTCCATCACCCACACACAGTGTGTCCCACTCTCATACCTGCTCCTCCATCACCCACACACAGTGTGTCCCACTCTCAGATACCTGCTCCTCCATCACCCACACAGTGTGTCCCACTCTCAGATACCTGCTCCTCCATCACCCACACACAGTGTGTCCCACTCTCAGATACTTGCTCCTCCATTACCCACACAGTGTGTCCCACTCTCAGATACCTGCTCCTCCATCACCCACACACAGTGTGTCCCACTCTCAGATACCTGCTCCTCCATCACCCACACACAGTGTGTCCCACTCTCATACCTGCTCCTCCATCACCCACACACAGTGTGTCCCACTCTCAGATACCTGCTCCATTACCCACACAGTGTGTCCCACTCTCAGATACCTGCTGCTCCATCACCCACACACAGTGTGTCCCACTCTCAGATTCCTGCTCCTCCAGCACCCACACACTGTGTCCCACTCTCAGATACCTGCTCCTCCATCACCCACACACAGTGTGTCCCACTCTCAGATACCTGCTCCTCCATCACCCACACACAGTGTGTCCCACTCTCAGATACCTGCTCCTCCATCACCCACACAGTGTGTCCCACTCTCAGATACCTGCTCCTCCATCACCCACACACAGTGTGTCCCACTCTCAGATACTTGCTCCTCCATTACCCACACACTGTGTCCCACTCTCAGATACCTGCTCCTCCATCATCCACACACAGTGTGTCCCACTCTCAGATACCTGCTCCTCCATCACCCACACACAGTGTGTCCCACTCTCATACCTGCTCCTCCATCACCCACACACAGTGTGTCCCACTCTCAGATACCTGCTCCATTACCCACACAGTGTGTCCCACTCTCAGATACCTGCTGCTCCATCACCCACACACAGTGTGTCCCACTCTCAGATTCCTGCTCCTCCAGCACCCACACACTGTGTCCCACTCTCAGATACCTGCTCCTCCATCACCCACACACAGTGTGTCCCACTCTCAGATACCTGCTCCTCCATCACCCACACACAGTGTGTCCCACTCTCAGATACCTGCTCCTCCATCACCCACACACAGTGTGTCCCACTCTCAGATACCTGCTCCTCCATCACCCACACAGTGTGTCCCACTCTCAGATACCTGCTCCTCCATCACCCACACACAGTGTGTCCCACTCTCAGATACCTGCTCCTCCATCACCCACACACAGTGTGTCCCACTCTCAGATACCTGCTCCTCCATCACCCACACAGTGTGTCCCACTCTCAGATACCTGCTCCTCCATCACGCACACAGTGTGTCCCACTCTCAGATACCTGCTCCTCCATCACCCACACACAGTGTGTCCCACTCTCAGATACCTGCTCCTCTATCACCCACACACAGTGTGTCCCACTCTCAGATACCTGCTCCTCCATCACCCACATACAGTGTGTCCCACTCTCAGACACCTGCTCCTCCATCACCCACACACAGTGTGTCCCACTCTCAGATACCTGCTCCTCCATCACCCACACACAGTGTGTCCCACTCTCAGATACCTGCTCCATCACCCACACACAGTGTGTCCCACTCTCAGATACCTGCACCTCCATCACCCACACAGTGTGTCCCACTCTCAGATACCTGCTCCTCCATCACCCACACACAGTGTGTCCCACTCTCAGATACCTGCTCCCCCATCACCCACACACAGTGTGTCCCATTTTCAGATACCTGCTCCATCACCCACACACAGTGTGTCCCACTCTCAGATACCTGCTCCTCCATCACCCACACAGTGTGTCCCACTCTCAGATACCTGCTCCTCCATCACCCACACACAGTGTGTCCCACTCTCAGATACCTGCTCCTCCATCACCCACACAGTGTGTCCCACTCTCAGATACCTGCTCCTCCATCACCCACACACAGTGTGTCCCACTCTCAGATACCTGCTCCTCCATCACCCACACACAGTGTGTCCCACTCTCAGATACCTGCTCCTCCATCACCCACACACAGTGTGTCCCACTCTCAGATACCTGCTCCTCCATCACCCACACAGTGTGTCCCACTCTCAGATACCTGCTCCTCCATCACCCACACAGTGTGTCCCACTCTCAGATACCTGCTCCTCCATCACCCACACAGTGTGTCCCACTCTCAGATACCTGCTCCTCCATCACCCACACACAGTGTGTCCCACTCTCAGATACCTGCTCCTCCATCACACACACAGTGTGTCCCACTCTCAGATACCTGCTCTCCATCACCCACACACAGTGTGTCCCACTCTCAGATACCTGCTTCTCCATCACCCACACACAGTGTGTCCCACTCTCAGATACCTGCTTCTCGATCACACACACACTGTGTCCCACTCTCAGATACCTGCTCCATTACCCACACAGTGTGTCCCACTCTCAGATACCTGCCCCTCCCACACACAGTGTGTCCCACTCTCAGATACCTGCTCCTCCATCACCCACACACAGTGTGTCCCACTCTCAGATACCTGCTCCTCCATCACCCACACACAGTGTGTCCCACTCTCAGATACCTGCTCCATTACCCACACAGTGTGTCCCACTCTCAGATACCTGCCCCTCCCACACACAGTGTGTCCCACTCTCAGATACCTGCTCCTCCATCACCCACACACAGTGTGTCCCACTCTCAGATACCTGCTCCTCCATCACCCACACACAGTGTGTACCACTCTCAGATACCTGCTCCCCCATCACCCACACAGTGTGTCCCACTCTCAGATACCTGCTCCTCCATCACCCACACACAGTGTGTCCCACTCTCAGATACCTGCTCCTCCATCACCCACACAGTGTGTCCCACTCTCAGATACCTGCTCCTCCATCACCTACACACAGGAAATGTTGGTGTTCAGAGGGACCTGGGTGTCCTTGTACACCAATCACTGAAAGTTAACATGCAGGGACAGCAGGTGATTAAGAAAGCAAATGATATGTTGGCCTTTATTACAGGAGGATTTGAGTCTAAGTGTAAAGACGTCTTACTGCGGTTATATTGTGAGACTACACCTGGAGTATTGTGTACAGTTTGGGTCTCCTTACCGAAGGAAGGAAGGATATACTTGTCATAGAGGGAGTGCAACGAAGGTTCACCAGACTGATTCCTGGGATGGGGGGATTGTCCTATGAGGATTGTCCTGTGAGCAGGTGCCTTTGCCATCGGAAATGGTACCGTCAACAAGGTCGATATTCTCTGGAGTTTAGAAGAATGAGAGGTGATCTCATTGAAACAGACAAAATTCTAACAGGGCTTGACAGGGTAGATGCAGGGAGGGTGTTCCCCCCCCCCCGGGCTGGGGAGTCTAGAACCAGGGGTCACACAGTCTCAGGATAAGGGGTCGGCCATTTAGGACTGAGATGAGGAGAAACTTCTTCACTCAGAGGGGGGTGAATCTTTGGAATTCTCTGCCCCAGAGGGCTGTGGAGGCTCAGTCTTTGAGTATAGTCAAGGCCGAGATCGCTAGATTTTTGGATAGTGAGGGAATCGAGGGATATGGGGACAGTGCAGGAAAGTGGGGTTGAGGTCGAAGGTCAGCCGTGATCTCGTTGAATGGTGGAGCGGGCTCGAGGGGCCGAATGGCCGACTCCTGCTCCTGGATCTTGTGGTGTTGTGACCCGCATGTTTTGATTTCTCCTTGACACCACTTTCCTTGTTTGTCTGCAGGATGTGCATCCTCACCCGGAGCTCTTCAGCCCATTCCTGCCCGGTGGGGGAGTGTCATCCCAGCCACAGGTACGTCGTCCAAAGCCGCAGGGAGAGTCGGAGAGAGCCTGTGTCGACACAACACCTTCCACTTCCTCGGGAGTTCACACAGCGCCTGGCCACCTGCGCATCACTTCGGATCTCGTCGTGCAGGGGATCCGCGGCCGCCATTTTGTGGCACAGTGAGATCCCACAAACCGCGCGCGATGACCTGGTTAAACTGCTCTTGTCGTTCTGCTGGCGGAGAGATAAATATTGGCCCCAGGACACCGGGGAAGAACTCCCCGTGCTCTTCTTCAAAATGGTGTTCCGTGGGATCTTTTATCTCCGGCTGAAAAGGCAGTACTGCCCCTCCGACAGTGCGGCACTCCTTCAGTACCGCCCCTCCGACAGTGCGGCACTCCCTCAGTACTGCTCCTCCGACAGTGCGGTGCTCCCTCAGTACTGCCCCTCCGACAGTGCGGCGCTCCCTCAGTACTGCCCCTCCGACAGTGCGGCGCTCCCTCAGTACTGCCCCTCCGACAGTGCGGCGCTCCCTCAGTACTGGCGCTGGGTGTGTCAGCCCTGGTTTGTGGGGCTCGTGTCTCTGGAGTGAGGGACTCGATCTCATGACCTTCTGACTTGGAAGGGAGCTTAAGAGTGACCGAGTCAAGGCCCAGAAGGAAGCCATTTAGCCCGTCGCCCTAGCTCTCTCTCTGAAAGAGCCCCGATCCCTTGCCCTTTTCCCATCGCCCTGTGCCTTCTCTAAAAGAGGCCCTGTGCCTCCTCTCTGGAAGAGCCCCGATCCCGTGCCCTTGTCCCATCGCCCTGTGTCCTCTCTCTGGAAGAGGCCCTGTGCCCTCTCTCTGGAAGAGGCCCTGTGCCTCCTCTCTGGAAGAGCCCCGATCCCGTGCCCTTGTCCCATCGCCCTGTGTCCTCTCTCTGGAAGAGGCCCTGTGCCCCCTCTCTGGAAGAGGCCCTGTGCCCCCTCTCTGGAAGAGCCCCAATCCCGTGCCCTTTACCCATCGCCGCTGTGTCCTCTCTCTGGAAGAGGCCCTGTGCCCCCTCTCTGGAAGAGGCCCTGTGCCCCCTCTCTGGAAGAGCCCCAATCCCGTGCCCTTTTCCCATCGCCCTGTGCCCCCTCTCTGGAAGAGCCCCAATCCCGTGCCCTTTACCCATCGCCGCTGAGTCCTCTCTCTGGAAGAGGCCCTGTGTCCTCTCTCTGGAAGAGGCCCTGTGCCCCCTCTCTGGAAGAGGCCCTGTGCCCCCTCTCTGGAAGAGCCCCAATCCCGTGCCCTTTTCCCATCGCCCTGTGTCCTCTCTCTGGAAGAGACCCTGTGCCTTGTGCCCTTTCCCAAGACTTTTCAGACCTCTCCTTCCCTTTCAAGACCTCATCTAAAAACTAGGCCCAAAAGCCTAGTTGCCTGAACCGCCGCTGTGCTCGGGTGAACGTCTCCATTTGCTGTTGTTCTCTGCGCCGCTGTTCACATCGTTGCATCGAGTTTACAGCACAGAAACAGGTCATTCAGCCCAACTGGTCTGTGCACCAGCCGCCTCCCAGCCCTTCCTCATCTCACCCCAGCAACACATCCTCCTATTCCTGTCTGCCTCGTGCACTTATCTCGCCTCCCCTCAAGTGTATCAATGGCTGATTGCCTCAACCACTCCCTGTGGCAGCCAGTTCCACATTCTCACCACTCCCTGGGTAAAGGCATTCCTTCTGAATTCCCCATTGGATTTATTCGTGACTGTCCTGTATTTACGGCCGCTGAGAACGTAAAAAACAGGAGCAGGAGTCGGCCATTCGGCCCCTCGAGCCTGCTCCGCCATTCAATAAGATCATGGCTGATCCGATCATGGACCCAGCTCCACTTCCCCGCCCGCTCCCCATAACCCTTCACTCCCTTATCACTCAAAAATCTGTCGATCTCCACCTTAAATATATTCAATGACCCAGCCTCCACAGCTCTCTGGGGCAGAGAATTCCACAGATTTACAACCCTCTGAGAGAAGAAATTCCTCCTCAGCTCAGCTTTAAATGGGCGGCCCCTTATTCTGAGACTATGCCCCCTAGTTTTAGTTTCCCCTATGAGTGGAAACATCCTCTCTGCATCCACCCTGTCGAGCCCCCTCATTATCTTATACGTTTCAATAAGATCACCTCTCATTCTTCTGAATCCCAATGAGTAGAGGCCCAACCTCCTCAACCTTTCCTCATAAGTCAACCCCCTCATCCCCGGAATCAACCGAGTGAACCTTCTCTGAACTGCCTCCAATGCAAGTATATCCTTTCACAAATACGGAGACCAAAACTGCACGCAGTACTCCAGGTGTGGCCTCAACAATACCCTGTACAGTTGTAGCAGGACTTCCCTGCTTTTATACTCCATCCCCCCTGGCAATAAAGGGGGACTCGCCCACCAGTGGAAACATCTTCTCCACGTCTACCCTATCAAACCCTGGCATCATTTTAAAGCCTCGATCGGGTCACCCCTTAGTCCTGTTTTCTCGAGAATTGAGCCACGGCCAGTTCATCCTCTCCTGATGGTGATCACTCTCAGTTCTGGTCTCACCCTTGTGAATCTGTTTTGCACCTTCTCCAGTGCCCCTGTATCCTTTGGATAATCTGGAGACCAGAACCACGCAAAGTACCGCCAAATGTGCTCGAACCAAGCATCAATACAACTTTAACATGACTTCTCTGCTTTTCAACTGCATCCCTCCAGCAACGATCCCCCCGTGCTTCATTGCTGTTTTTCACGGCCTTGTTAATCTGCCTCGCTACTTTTGGTAATTTGTGTCTAAGACCGAGGATCCATTGGCTTTTTGTAACCTGCTTTTTATTCTAAATTGTAATTTTTTTATTGCAAGCCCTCATCCATGCCTTTGTTACCTCCAGACTCAACTATCCCAACGCACTCCTGGCTGGACTCCCACGTTCTCCCCGACGTAAACTGGAGGTGATCCAAAACTCGGCTGCCCCCGTGTCCTAACTCACACCCAGTCCCACTCACCCATCACCCCCTGTGCTCACTGCCCCGTGTCCTAACTCACACCCAGTCCCGCTCACCCATCACCCCCTGTGCTGGCTGCCCCGTGTCCTAACTCACACCCAGTCCCGCTCACCCATCACCCCCTGTGCTCACTGACCCCTGTCCTAACTCGCACCAAGTCCCGCTCACCCATCACCCCCTGTGCTCACTGACCCCTGTCCTAACTCACACCCAGTCCCGCTCACCCATCACCCCCTATGCTCACTGCCCCGTGTCCTAACTCGCACCCAGTCCCGCTCACCCATCATCCCCTGTGCTCACTGCCCCGTGTCCTAACTCGCACCAAGTCCCGCTCACCCATCACCCCCTGTGCTCACTGTCCTGTGTCCTAACTCGCACCAAGTCCCGCTCACCCATCACCCCCTGTGCTCACTGCCCCGTGTCCGAACTCGCACCGAGTCCCGCTCACCCATCACCCCCTGTGCTCACTGCCCCGTGTCCTAACTCGCACCGGGTCCCGCTCACCCATCACCCCCTGTGCTCACTGCCCCGTGTCCTAACTCGCACCGAGTCCCGCTCACCCATCACCCCCTGTGCTCACTGCCCCGTGTCCTAACTCACACCCAGTCCCACTCACCCATCACCCCCTGTGCTCACTGCCCATGTCCTAACTTGCACCCAGTCCCGCTCACCCATCACCCCCTGTGCTCACTGCCCCGTGTCCTAATTCGCACCAAGTTCCGCTCACCCATCACCCCCTGTGCTCACTGCCCCATGTCCTAACTTGCACCAAGTCCCACTCACCCATCACCCCCTGTGCTCACTGACCTACATTGGCTCCTGGTTAAGCAACGCCTTGATTTCAAAATTCTCATCCTTGTTTGCAAATCCCTCCATGGCCCTCGCCCCCTCCCTATCTCTGTAATCTCCTCCAGCACCACAACCCTTCCCCTCCCCCCCCCCACCCCCCGAGATGTCTGCACTCCTCTAATTCTGCCCCCCTGAGCATCCCTGATTATAATCGCTCCACCATCGGTGGCCGTGCCTTCTGTTGCCTGGGCCCCAAGCTCTGGAACTCCCTCCCTAAACCTCTCCACCTCTCGACCTCTCTCTCCTCCTTCAAGACGCTCCTTAAAACTGACCTCTCTGACCAAGCTTTTGGTCACCTGTCCTAATTTGTCCTTGTGGGTCTCGGGGTCAAACTGTTGTCTCATAACACTCCTGTGATGCACCTTGGGACGTTTCACTACGTTAAAGGCGCTATTTCAATACAGGTTGTTGTAAAGACTGTAACCATTTTGCTCTGCCACCGTTGCAGACTGACGGATCTGTGTGTCTCTCTCTCCCCAGTCAGTGGAGCAGGCCCCATCACTCACAGACTCTGATTCACAGGAACCCTCGCAGGCTGCAGTCACAGCAGGTAAGAGGCAGAGACCCGTTTAATTCTCACCCCCCCTCTCCCCCTCTCGTGTCCCCCCTCTCGCCCCCCCTCCCCCCTCTCGCCCCCCTCCCCCCTCTCGCCCCCCCACCTCCCTCTCGCCCCCCCACCTCCCTCTCGCCCCCCCCTACCTCCCTCTCGCCCCCCCACCTCCCTCTCGCCCCCCTACCTCCCTCTCGCCCCCCTACCTCCCTCTCGCCCCCCCTACCTCCCTCTCGCCCCCCTACCTCCCTCTCGCCCCCCCACCTCCCTCTCGCCCCCCCTACCTCCCTCTCGCCCCCCCTACCTCCCTCTCGCCCCCCCCTACCTCCCTCTCGCCCCCCCTACCTCCCTCTCGCCCCCCCTACCTCCCTCTCGCCCCCCCCTACCTCCCTCTCGCCCCCCCTACCTCCCTCTCGCGCCCCCCTACCTCCCTCTCGCGCCCCCCTACCTCCCTCTCGCGCCCCCTACCTCCCTCTCGCGCCCCCTACCTCCCTCTCGCGCCCCCTACCTCCCTCTCGCGCCCCCTACCTCCCTCTCGCGCCCCCTACCTCCCTCTCGCGCCCCCCCCACCTCCCTCTCGCCCCCCCCTACCTCCCTCTCGCCCCCCCTACCTCCCTCTCGCCCCCCCTACCTCCCTCTCGCCCCCCCTACCTCCCTCTCGCCCCCCCTACCTCCCTCTCGCCCCCCCTACCTCCCTCTCGCCCCCCCTACCTCCCTCTCGCCCCCCCTACCTCCCTCTCGCCCCCCCTACCTCCCTCTCGCCCCCCCTACCTCCCTCTCGCCCCCCCTACCTCCCTCTCGCCCCCCCTACCTCCCTCTCGCCCCCCCTACCTCCCTCTCGCCCCCCCTACCTCCCTCTCGCCCCCCCTACCTCCCTCTCGCCCCCCCTACCTCCCTCTCGCCCCCCCTACCTCCCTCTCGCCCCCCCCTACCTCCCTCTCGCCCCCCCTACCTCCCTCTCGCCCCCCCTACCTCCCTCTCGCCCCCCCTACCTCCCTCTCGCCCCCCCTACCTCCCTCTCGCCCCCCCTACCTCCCTCTCGCCCCCCCCACCTCCCTCTCGCCCCCCCTACCTCCCTCTCGCCCCCCCCACCTCCCTCTCGCCCCCCCCACCTCCCTCTCGCCCCCCCCACCTCCCTCTCGCCCCCCCCACCTCCCTCTCGCCCCCCCCACCTCCCTCTCGCCCCCCCCACCTCCCTCTCGCCCCCCCTACCTCCCTCTCGCCCCCCCCACCTCCCTCTCGCCCCCCCTACCTCCCTCTCGCCCCCCCCACCTCCCCCTCGCGCCCCCCTACATCCATCTCGCCCCCCCCTACCTCCCCCTCGCGCCCCCCTACATCCATCTCGCCCCCCCCACCTCCCTCTCGCCCCCCCCACCTCCCTCTCGCCCCCCCTACCTCCCTCTCGCCCCCCCCACCTCCCTCTCGCCCCCCCTACCTCCCTCTCGCCCCCCCTACCTCCCTCTCGCCCCCCCACCTCTCTCTCGCCCCCCCCACCTCCCTCTCGCGCCCCCCCACCTCCCTCTCGCCCCCCCTACCTCCCTCTCGCCCCCCCCTACCTCCCTCTCGCGCCCCCCTACCTCCCTCTCGCGACCCCCCCACCTCCCTCTCGCCCCCCCCACCTCCCTCTCGCCCCCCCCCACCTCCCTCTCGCCCCCCCCCACCTCCCTCTCGCCCCCCCACCTCCCTCTCGCCCCCCCACCTCCCTCTCGCCCCCCCCACCTCCCTCTCGCGCCCCCCCACCTCCCTCTCGCCCCCCCCTACCTCCCTCTCGCGCCCCCCTACCTCCCTCTCGCGACCCCCCCACCTCCCTCTCGCCCCCCCCACCTCCCTCTCGCCCCCCCCCACCTCCCTCTCGCCCCCCCCCCACCTCCCTCTCGCCCCCCCCCACCTCCCTCTCGCCCCCCCCACCTCCCTCTCGCGGCCCCCCTCTCGCGCCCCCCTCCCTCCCTCTCGCGCCCCCCTCCCTCCCTCTCGCGCCCCCCTCCCTCCCTCTCGCGCCCCCCTCCCTCCCTCTCGCGCCCCCCTCCCTCCCTCTCGCGCCCCCCTCCCTCCCTCTCGCGCCCCCCTCCCTCCCTCTCGCGCCCCCCTCCCTCCCTCTCGCGCCCCCCTACCTCCCTCTCGCGCCCCCCTACCTCCCTCTCGCTCCCCCCTCTCGCGCCCCCCCCCCCCTCTCGCCCCCCCCACCTCCCTCTCGCCCCCCCCTACCTCCCTCTCGCCCCCCCCCACCTCCCTCTCGCCCCCCCCACCTCCCTCTCGCGGCCCCCCTCTCGCGCCCCCCTCCCTCCCTCTCGCGCCCCCCTACCTCCCTCTCGCTCCCCCCTCTCGCGCCCCCCCTCCCCCCTCTC